>NC_090884.1:41740942-41765942 GCF_036669925.1 Montipora capricornis
AGCCCTGTATATAGCTGGGTATAGACCTTTACAGCTGTGTACAGCCCTGTTTTACTGTGTATAGCTCTCTGTAGCTGTTTATAACCCTGTATAACTGTGTATAGCTCTGTATAACCCTGTATAGCTGTGAATAGGTCTGTATAGCTCTGTATAGCTGTGTATAACCCTGTGTAGCTGTGTATTGCTCTTTATAACTGTGTTTAGCTATGTACACTTGTGTATAGTTGTGTATAGCACAGTATAGCGTTGTATAGCTGTGTATAGTCCTGTATATCTGTGTATAGGTATGTATACCTGTGTATAGGTCTGTATCGCTGTGTATAGCCCTGTATAGGTATGTATAGCTGTGTATAGCGCTGTATAGCTGAGTATAGATCTGTATAGCTGTGTATAGCTATGTATACCTTTGTATAAGTCTGTATAGCTCTGTATAGCGCTGTAGAGCTGTGTATAGACCTGTATAGCTGTGAATAGCTATGTATACCTGTGTATAGGTCTGTATAGCTCTGTATAGCCCAGTATAGCGCTGTATAGCTGTGTATAGACCTGTATATCTGTGTATAGGTATGTATACTTGTGTATAGGTCTGTATAGCCCTTTATAGGTATGTATAGCGGTATTAGCTGTGTATAGCCCTGTATAGGTATGTATAGCTGTGTATAGCGCTGTATAGCTGAGTATAGATCTGTATAGCTGTGTATAACTATGTATACCTTTGTATAGGTCTGTATAGCTCTGTATAGCGCTGTAGAGCTGTGTATAGACCTTTATAGCTGTGAATAGCTATGTATACCTGTGTATAGGTCTGTATAGCTCTGTATAGCCCAGTATAGCGCTGTATAGCTGTGTATAGACCTGTATATCTGTGTATAGGTATGTATTCCTGTGTATAGGTCTGTATAGCCCTTTATAGGTATGTATAGCACTGTATAGCGCTATACATCTGTGTATAGCTGTGTATAGACCTGTATAGCTGTGTATAACTATGTATACCTTTGTATAGGTCTGTATAGGTATGTATAGCTGTGTATAGCGCTGTAGAGCTGTGTATAGTCCTGTATAGCTGTGAATAGCTTTGTATACCTGTGTATAGGTCTGTATAGTTCTGTATAGCCCAGTGTAGCGCTGTATAGCTGTGTATAGACCTGTTAGCTGTATATAGCTATGTATACCTGTGTATAGGTCTGTATAGCTGTATATATCCTTGTTTTGTTGTGTATAGCTCTGTATAGCCTTGTATAGGTATGTATAGCTGTGTATAGCTGTGTATAATGCTGTATAGCTATGTATAGACTTGTTTAGCTGTGTATAGCTATGTATACCTGTGTATAGGTCTGTATAGCCCTGTATAGGTATGTATAAATGTGTATAGCCCTGTATGTCTGTAGAGCTCTGTATAGCTGTGTATAGCCCTTTATAGCTGTGTATGGCTATGTATATGTGTGTATAGCCCTTTATAGCTGTGTACAGCTCTTTATAGCGGTGTACAGCTATGTATAGCTGTGTATAGCTGTATATAGCTGTGTATAGCTGTATATAGCTGTGTATAACCCTCTATAGCTGTGTATAGCTGTGTCTAGGTATGTTAGCTGTGTATGATTACGTTGTGTACCTCCAGGACATAATATGTATGTAATGATATAATATGTATTGGGTACATAATAATTCCCCATACATGACGTACCTACCCAAAATTCTGCGCCAGTGGTACCCAAGGCACCGTGGACAATTTCACGGAACAGAAGTCGGTGTAAATTTGGATGTAAAGTGGCTTTGTTTTTGCGATTTGGCAGATTTTTTTACAACTAAAGCGAGGCAAGATAAGATAAATTGCTTTTTTTAACTTAACTCTTCTAATTTAAATCTAAATCATAGAGAAATCTGGTCGCCAAAGTGGCGACTAAACCAGAATTTTTAGTCGCCAAAGGGAAAATGTTAGTCGCATTGGCGACCGTATCGGTCGCAATTTCGAGCCCTGTTAATTGGCCAATTCTTACGGGAAAAGAAAATAATAGAACAATTACCTCGAAAAAGGAATGTCTTTTCTGGGCAGGCAGGTTATCATTTGGCTAATCACAGAGATAACCTTACTTAAGGTTGTTCTGTAGGTAAAGACAACCATTTTAAGAAATCATTCAAACAGTAGAGGTAATTGCAAGTTAAAGTTCAAATACCGGGTAACATTCATCTGCACAGCTTGTTGGGCCCACAAAAGCTCAACAAAGTCAGCACACAGTCTTCCCAGACTTGGCGTCATAGTATGTGGGTTTGAGGTTGTTGGCTCTCTTCTCTGCCCTGCGAGGTTTTTATCTGGGTACTCTGGTTTTCCCATTTCCTCAAAAACTAACCTGCGGTTTGCGGTTTGATATCGAGTTAATTTGACTTGATTTTTTGCAGTGTCCCCAATTAGTTCCTAGATGCTAAATATTAATCACAAAAATTTCATTTCTCCTCATTACCAGCATCCATTGATCAAATCTTAAAATAGCTTCATTCCTAAAAAAGATACCCTGCAAGCAGAGTCCCTTTCGATCTTCCTAGATAAGTCGGGAAGAGGAAAGTAGACTCTGCTCGCCGCCTGCACATTTCGCATTAAGCAAGCGTTAAAAATGTAAATGTATTTGGTGTCAGTCATGCGTGACCAGTAGCCACAAAACCACAAAACGAAAACAGACAGTCAGGATATTTTCCAACAACTCTGGCAAACACACGACAATCAAGGAATCATTTCATTGGAAACTCAAGATAGTCCATAGGTTTATAGGTTTCTGTCAGACTAGTTTCTGTAACCGACACATGGGAAAAACTCATGGGAATTCCATCAGTTAAAATTGCCACGCTGTTGTAAATTTCAAAAGATCGATGACGCGCGGTGATTGATCATGCACAAAAATTAAAAAAACAGGTTTGACAGCTCGAAACTGGACTGACTCATCCAATTCTTTGGATGAGCGGCAAATCAAAGGATGTGGAGGCAGCGAGCAGGGTCTACTTTCCTCTTCCTGACTTATTTAGGAAGATCGAAAGAGACTCTTCTCGCAGGGTAAAAAAAGACGAAGATCCAAGAAGAAATAAAAAGAGAAAACTCATGTTTCAAACATACCTTTGCATTAATAATTAATTTTAATGTCTTTTTGGAATGGTGTTTCAGAGCATAGTTAATAATAAAACTCTTTTTTAAAATTTTTTGGTCAATATTTTGACCCTGACCAAGCACAAACCAAACCTTTTTCTAAATGACAGCAAATCAATAGTTTCTTGGAGCCATGGCTCACAGGGAGTCATGCAAGCCAACACGGCGAGCCATTTGAGTCAACAAGTGAGTTAACATGCGAGTCAAGCAGTTATTGAAAGCTAACTGTTTTAAAATGGGTGCTTGTATGTAGACTTAAATACTGTTTATCAAGGCTATTATAAATGGGTGCTTAGAGTTAAATGTGATTCACATGACTCACTGGCTCACATTTCGTCAAGACCCTTTCATAACCAGGCCATCTATATGAACTATGTTCAGAGGAATTAAATTTTATCAAAACAAATTGAATCTAAAGAATTTAATATCAAGTTCCTAATTAATTAAATAATAGTAATGATGATTAACATTGCAAGTACTGTACAGTATCCAGGGTATAATTAGTTCTTATTAACCGAGCGGGAGGTCTGTATGGGAGAATCTTGACCGAGGACGCCAGTACAGACCGAACGCAGTGAGGTCTGTGCCAGCGACCGAGGTCAAGATTCTCCCATACAGACCGACCTAGCTCGGTTAATAAGATGTTTATTATATGGCCAAACAAGAACAATTTAATTCGTTTAATGTAACTAGTTTGTACTAACTGACATTTTGCTTGCGAACGGCGATGAGTGGCAATGAGCTGAACTTAATTCTGTCAAAGTTTGCTCGTCATCCTCTCTCAGTTTTGTCATCATGCTGTTTGGCACTTCCATAAATAAATATTGGTAGAAGATAATACTCAATATTTCACCTCAAAACATTACCGGTCTAGATGCCGGTCTAGATGGGAAAATCTAGACCGCGGTCAATATCGATTTTAGCCAATCAAATTCGTGAATTTTGTAGTTCCCAGTCCTCGTGAGACGGAGCCATATAATAATTATTATTAATATTACAACTTTAACTCCTTAATAAATAAATTTCTGTGATTGGGCTTCATAGGCTGCAACAACATCAGCCATGAAGATGTTTTGGGCATTTATTTTTAACAGTACTTAGGGTATAATTAACCCATTAATTTAATAGTCTAAATTACATTCAGTCGCATTTGTTATGCATTTCAATAAACTTCAGGCACAGAAAGTTCAATTCCATTGAAGTTTGAGATTTCTGTTTTGTTAAAGCTACTGTTGATCAATGTAACTGTCCTGATCAAAGGGTCACAAGGCACCCATACACTTATATTGGGCACCTATATTAATTTCCCATATCAGCTTTTCAGGGTAAATGAAACATGCTACAAGAGAACAGAGCTTTTTAGCAGTTCTAACTTGCTGGAGGCAAACCAGTTAGTTGTTTTCAAGTGCACCAAAGAAGTTGAAATAGAGATTACTTATTACAAAGAATAACTTCAGCTGGTGGCCAGCACCTGGGATCTGCTGATCTCAAGCCAAGCTGCCTAACCGCCTCATCCACCACACCCATCCATTCAAAATATGAACTTCAGTGCACCTAAGTTTATAAAATGCACAAGACATTTAAAGGCAATCTTTGGATTGTCATTAAAAATACAGTTAAATAGGATAGGTGCTGCCTCAGCTTTAAACAGTGGATTAATGTTACAGAGGCAAATAATTTACTCAAAATAAATAATGTTTCATTTTTCAATTAAATCACCAACTCTTTAACAATAAAAACAGCCTTTTCAATAACAACTTCATAAATTTATACTTACAACCAGTACGAATATGGATCAACAACAACAACAACAACAATAAATAATAATAACTATTTAAGTATCCACTTGCTTCTCTGAATTAACAGCCATGTTTAACTTTTTGTTGTACAACCCATCCCAGCCACCACAAAGCCTTTCAATCTCCATGGCAACAGCAATACACAAGCGATCCTTGTTGTTTGCTGCCACTACCTGAACACCAAGAGGTAGTCCTGCTTCGCTCAAACCAACAGGACACTGTGTTACAGGCAAATAAAGGACATTAAAAATGGCTGTGTATGAGAAATTAAATGGAAACAACAAAGGCTGGTTATGGTTTAGTGCAGTGGATGGGTGGGAGGGATAGAGCAATACTCCATCTTCACCCAAAACAGATTCAAGTTCTTGTCGTAATTCATCTCCCATTTGAAGAAACGACTCCAACACACCCTTTGGGGTTAATGACTCAATCTTTTCCAGAATTCCCAAGCCAATAGCAGGAATTGTATGATTTGAGAGTCCTACGCACGACTTCATTAATTCCCAATAAGGATTCACTGCGGCCTCCAGGTTTCCCATGTAAAAACAAAATGGCTTTTGTGCAGCAGATGACATCATGGATGACCAAATCTCAATAGATGAAGCAAGTCTGTCAACCTTAAGAGGTTGCACTTTAACTCCACGCTTCTTCTCAAATTGTTGGCAGATGTACTGTTGGGCCTGCTTAAGTTCATGGCTGACATTTGATACCAAGAAGTTTCCTCCACAGTCCTCTACAGTGAAAATCCTCAGTTTAGAAACATCTACAGGATCATCGAGATTTAGTGATGCTGCACTCTCTCCTGCCATAACCTGCATAGCAAAAGAAAAAGAGGGTTCAATAATGATAATAATAATAATAATAATAATAATAATAATAATAATAATAATAATAATAATAAACCCAAATTAGCAAATCAATCATGCATGTGCATCTCAATTTTACTTTCTCCATAAACAAAGATAGCAGGGGTGGATCCATACCAGTTTCCATCATTTTTTTTTTGGAAATTAGTCACAAACACGAGAAAGGGGACTTTAGAGATTTTTAGGGAAACATGAGTCAATCAGTCAATGAGTCATGAGTTAATGAGCCATGAGTCAAGTTATGAGTCTGATTCAAGATTCTGGTCTTGTCTATAAGATAAATAATGACCGGTTTCCAAAACAACGAAAAAGTTTCTGGGGGTTGGGTCTGTGGGCATTCTTCCCTGCGATTGTTTTGGATTTTAACTCTCTTAAGTTGAGGATTCCTGTTTTATGAGTCAATGAGTCATGAGTCATGAGTCAAGGAGCCATGAGTCAAGTTATGAGGCAGGTGAGCGGCTTTTGGGAAACATTAGGGTTACATTAGGCCTAAGCAAGTCTGATCTATAGGTTAGCCATGTGGTTAATGTTAGGGTTATGGTTAAGGCTAGGGTCAGATGCTTGTGCCCTGTAACCTGGTTCTAAAACTCAGCACACCAATAATATTATCAAAGATCATGTGGGTGATCAAAGCAGGATACAAAACCCTTGGCCAAGCAGACTACAAGCAGGTGATCAATGCAAGTAAACTAAAACTACAAAATTTAAACAGAAAGTTATGCAACTTGCTAATCAACAAGAAATAAAGGAACCTGGAGTCTAAGTGTATTGAATCACAAAATGGACAACTGGACATACCATAAGCAAAGGTTTGAGATCGTCAGCATATCTACACATGGGTCCTGTACAAAGGAACTGCTGTCTGTTGCCAGTAGCATCTGGAAACTGACCACTATTGGGTACAACATTTGGACTTGGTTTGTGTCCAAATATTCCATTAAAAAAAGATGGCATTCTGATGCTGCCACCAATGTCTGAAGAAAAGAATTTAATCAATCATCTGCTCTTAACCCATTGTTTTATTTTTTTTAATGCAATGTTAGGCTTCATAGGTTTACTACCAGTATTTTCCTTTTAAATTCTAAAGTACTGGAGATGGAGGCCAACAAAAAAGGAGAGACTACTTTGACCACCACACACATCTTGTAAACCATTGTTGTATTATATTTAGGGAAGTTGGTACAGTGCTACAACAAGTTGCAAACTTAGTGGAGACACTTCACCTTCTTGGGGTGTCATTAATTTACCTATTATCTCTCACACTGCAGCCCCCCTCCCCCCCTTATCAATGTTGCTAGCAAGACAAAAAATTGCTGAAAACTTAAACAGTAACCATTGAAAGGAGGAGAGGGAAAGTGGGAAAGGTTAGAATTGTAGATACATGTATGGTGGGTACTGGTAGCTAGCAAAGCTGTTTTTTAATGGGAGTGTCTCACCAATTTTGCAACCTGTTGTAGCACTCACCCTTCACCATCGTTTCTGGGTTCAATTCTTGGACTTGAGGTCATGGGTGGATTGAGTTTGTGGGTTGTTATCTTAACTCAACTCTAAAAGATTTATTTTCCAGGTACCACCACTTTCCCATATAAGTGTAAAGCAAACACTTACTTGATCAAGTTTGGTTTGATTTTTGATTTGATTAGGATTTGCTTGGCTAGATTTTAGCTAGAGACATAATTAGTCATTATCATCACCACCATTACTTTTTGTTACTTACATTAGTTGTCATGGAAATAACAAGTCCTATTTTCGTTTGAGATGAATTAGTCAATGAGTAATTTTAGGGTATGCCTATCCTTGAAGATCCAGGGGTTGTCAGTTGGGACTGGACAAGAAATTCATGGGCAAAACAGAACTGGCATAAAGTTATCTTTAAGCAAGTCCTGATTTGTTCGTCCCATCCCAACTGACTGCCCCTGGGTCTCCGAGGATGGGGTATACCAAGTGCCCCAACAAGTACTAGAAACATATTCATTCCTTATTAGTTATATGATGAAAGCTACTGAATTCTTCTGGCCTTCCTTTTGTTACCGCCCAGTTAAGGTTAATTAATAACTGCGATGATCAGCACCTTAACTACATTCCTTACATGTACACGAGGGAATTCTTACCTGCACCAATCCCAATAACCGATCCACCAGCACCAATGATAGCACCCTCCCCTCCTGAACTTCCACCCACTATCTTGGAAAAGTCAAAGGGATTGCAAGTTCTACCATACACCTTATTGGCTGACTCCCACCACATACATAACTCACTACAGTTGGATAAAGCCATTGGTATCGCTCCAGCGCAGCGCAAACGGCGAACAACGACGGCATCGTCGTCAGCAATGTGATCTTGACGAGCCACAAGCCCACCACTGTTAGGAAGACCTGTCACTGCAAACGATTCCTTGGCAGTAAACGGTACGCCCAAGAAGGGTTTGGTCGCCGCTAGCTCGTCTCTCTCCTCCCGGTTCATTTTGCAGAGCATTTCGTCGATTTCTTTCGCCTCTCCTATAGCATCCGAGAAGCGATCGGCTACCACAGCATTGATGCTAGGATTAATGGCATAAATCCTCTCTATAAACACATGCAATAATTCTTCTACACCGATTTCAAACTGGCGAATCTTTTCGGCTAATTTTGTTGCCGGAAGTTTCAGATAGCCATGGATAGGCCTCTTGAAAACGTGGTCGGTGGACATACCTTGGAAACCGAGTTTGGCCGGGATGTTTCTTTCTAAAAGCGTAGCCTTGCAAAATAAGGAGGTTTGCTACCAAGAGATAGTCATCATCCGCAATGATTTTTATGGCGCAGCCGCCCTGACGTACAAGTGACAGGTGATAAAATAAAAGACAAGGACAACTTTTTGTTTTGTACGAGAACCGAAAGTGTCCCACAAGTCCTCGCGAGCTGAAGTCATTAGAAAGCCGCGGAATTTCAGCGGCTTTCATGGAAGTCTCGGAGGTGAATACTTCATGTAACACTCTCGAGAATCGTGTGCTTCATTTATAATAGAAAGTTCATGCAACTTCTGTGGCTGATTTCATCACTGCAGAGGATTTGGTCCCAAAATAGCACCCAATTTGTCATAAAAGCCTCACCAGTGAAAATTTTGAGGACTCTGATTTGTAGCACCATGGATTCAGTCAGCTCCACCGAAAACGGTGTAGTTGAAAAGACGGCTAGCCAGCTCAAGAAAGAAGCTCAGAGACTGGCGAAATTGGAAAAATTCAATAAAAAGAAGGAAAAGGAAGCAGCACTTGCAGAGAACCAGAATCAAGTAAGTGCTAAAATATGTGTCAAGCACCGAGTTAATTTTTTAACAAAATCATAGATCTGGAGGTCGAACCACAGTACAGAGGATTTTAATAGTAAACGGCCGATGCCAGATAGTAAGTTTCCATGCATGATTTTGAGTCTGAGAGCTTATAAATAGTGTTTTCAAACCATTTACAAATTGCTCGCTGAACTTTACATTATACCTTGCATAATTTTATTGGGAGTAAATTTTGATCAGTTAAAATAAAACATGTACTGACTTGAGCGGAAGTTTTGTTGTAAACATGGTTTGAGTTTCACATTGGCTGTTGCATCACATTTCCCGGAAGAATTCGTTTGGGGGTAAACAGACACCACGTATACTATAGGTCTTAAAAAAGCTCTAAATGCATCCGAGGCATTAACTTATACATGAAGTATTCAGTTCTTGATGTTTTCAAGGGACATACATGTACATGTAAATAAATTAATAAGCAAATTACAGGAATTGTACATCAGTTGATGCAGAAATGATGACTTGCATTTGAAAACATTCCTTTAATAGTTTATGTGGTCTAAAATTAATTATTATAAAATTCTTTGAATTTAAAGTTTAGTCCTTCACCAGGGTCCTAGGGCCATGGGAAAAAGCCCCATGTCCCAAGAATTTCTAAATGGAGAGCATTTTGTGTCACAGAATGGAATGTTGTTGTTGTCTTGTAATCACTTGGTGTTGGGCTGCCCTTCGGAATACCACATGGGTGTATTGCTTTGTGATGGAATGTATTATTGCAAAGTCTCAAGACAAATTCAATCTAGGGAACGTGTGTTGCGTTTATTGTTTTGTTCAAGCTCTTTGGCTATTACAGTGTACATGTAGTATGCTGTTTCTGTTATTCAGTAACTGTTGTAATGACTGTGAACATTCTTGGATTGGTTTAGAAAAAGAACAATAAAAAGAAGAAAGAGACAACAAAGAAGGTATTTGTTTATGACAAACCTACTGCACCAGGAGAGAAAAAAGGTAAATAAATAATAATATTATTTTAACCCATATATCCCAATAGCTACTGATCACTAAAATAAAAAAAATTAAGAGGTTAGACAGCGTAAAATCTGTAAGTTGCATTCTCAGGAGGGAAAGGGTTAGAGGGGATAATTATTTCTTGAGTGGACTGAAATGTTCTTAAAGTAACCCATTCATCCCTGAAGTGACCCCCATTGAAGGGTTAAACTACAAGTCAATTTACAGTGTACATTTACATGTACATGTAGATTGAACTTCTTACCTTGGTTGTTAAGGAGGTGAATATGACTATCCCCTGTTTACCAATTTCTAGTTTCTAAAGAAACTGTGATTTGCCCTTACGAAGGGCTAGCACTTGAAACGTCAGCTTTCCAAATCATTCATGGTGGTAATTTGACCTTTATCAACGCGTTTGATGAAACCAAATTTTCCTGTATGATCCATTGTTGAACTCACTATTCTGTGGGTAAGTGCTATGAAAATTTATTAGGCTACAATCAAAATTAATGTACATGTACTGTAGCTTGATGATAAATAGCCTTTGAACTACATGTAGTCATCAGAAAGTATTAGGTTCTATATACATTTGTAAGGAGCACTCAGGTTTTTTTTGCAAGTGCAGGGTGTACGTACATGTACGTTGTGTGAGTCACCATTGATAAAATAATTTATGAAAGTTTATGTTGTTGTCCTGTTGGCTTCCTTTTGTGCTAGATGTTAGTGGAGCAATGCCAGATAGCTATAGTCCAACTTATGTTGAGGCGGCTTGGTATCCCTGGTGGGAAAAACAGGTATGTACAGTACATGAAGCTGCTAACCTGTGCTGATACTGTGTGCTTATGCAAGCCATGATAAAAAATATGCGTAAGCAAGTACTGTAGCTGGTGTAAGAATATTAAGAAGTTTATTATGGTTTGAACCCAGCAGTGATGTGAATGTGTCTTGACAGAGGTTACATGTAATTGGGTGAATGCATTATGTAGTTTTCAGAATGAGATCAGCATGCCATTGCCTCAGACTGGTACAAAACCTGATTGTCACAGTGACATTATGTGAAAGTGGTATGAAAGGGGTATTTGCATGACATCACTATTAAGAGACTAATGTGTTTTCTGTCCATGTCAATCTGCTGAAAGACTGCTCAGTGGGCAGAATGCCAGAGGGATTTCAGACTTTTTGGTGATTATTGTACATACTTAGGGAAAATTCTTGTGGTCTGAGGATTTTGAGTTGGTCAATTAACTGACTAGATTGAGATGTCCATCTGAGCTACTCAAGGAGTAGAGTATTTTATTTGCCATTGTGGCTTATAACAATAATGTAAGATACATCTACATGTACTTGCATTGGGTGAAATAATAATCATTTTAATATCTTTAAATCCCTTTCCATTCTAGGGATTTTTCAAGCCAGAGTATGGGGTAAGGAACTAACATTACATCTTTTTTGATCAAGATATAACTTTAATAATTTCTTATTTTCAATAACCCATTGACACCTCAAATGCCCTAGGATACTCCAAGTTGATGAGTAAACTTGTCTGGCATTAGACAGGGTGAAATCGGTTATGTCTCACTCCCCGGAGTCAATGTTGATAATCATTATTCCGTGTGTGAATGTTTGATTTGGGGGATAATACAGTAGTTAGGGACTGGAATGACATTGAATGATGATGTAAAGTGGGAGACTTACATTGTACAGTACATGTAGAATATTGATGAGTAAAACACAAAGAGGGTAAAAAGATGTACATGACTTACATGTATGTGACACTGTATGATTTTGTGTAGTTGATTAATAATATTATTCATTAACCCATTGACGTCCAACCGACCGAAACCGGCCAGACTTAGTATTTTACTCTGTTTAACGCCAGATGATTTTACTCATCAATGGGTTAATCACTCACTGAAAAACTATGTTCCCGTTAAAATAATCAAATAACTGGTTCTCTGATTTCTAATATGGCACATGAATGTACAGTGTAATTGTTGTCATTTTATTTGAAACAGCGAAAGGACCTTCAAGAGCCAAACCCACAGGGCCTTTTCATGATGTGCATTCCTCCACCCAACGTTACTGGCTCACTTCATCTTGGTCATGCTCTCACATCTGCTGTGGAGGATTGCATAACAAGAAGGTGAGTTTACAATGTACACAATAAATAAATACTCTCAGCTGATGATAGCAAGGTAGAACAAAAATACAGAATGTGAGATCTATGAGCTCAAAAGGAGGTGCCACCAAAAAGACCAGTTCTTGCAGCAAGAATACAGTACTTAATCATTCTGCAACAACATATTTCATTGTAAATACATGTAAGAGCCTGCACACCAAGTACAAAATCTTAAAATTCACACCTACACCAATAATTACATGGCTGTACATTATTTTTAAAATTTGCTCAACATGAAAAATAACAATATTTATACACTCGGTCAACTCTCATTATAGCGAACACCCTTAGGACCGTTATTTACATATTTTTGTGTCTGCAACAGTGAGAGTCCTCAGTAGTAGGGTGCAATGAAAAAATATAATGACCCAGTGGTTGGTTGTTACAGTAAAGTCTCAGGTATAACATACAGGGTCCAGTTGCTCGAAGCCTGGTTAATGCTAGCGGTTGGTTAAGAGGTATCGAAAGGTTTCCATGGTATTTTAAATAAAGCGGTAACCTGTATGTATTACTGTATATCGGCTTTGTTGTTTTTGTGTCAAGGAATCGTCAGATTGGAAAGACAGCATTATGGAACCCAGGATGTGATCATGCTGGAATAGCTACACAGGTACACTGTAAATGTAATAATAATGTATTTGTGACCTCTCACAGAAAAACGTACACTTAAACGCTTTCCCATTGAACTAATAATTCATCTCTGTGAAGTAGCAAATAAACATGGTGTTTCGTCGATGCAAACAGATATATGGCATGGCTGGAAAATGACATGTCACATTATGATTATTTGTTTCTAACATAACTCTATCGATCAACAAAAGGTGACTTTGACAGTATTAAATTGTAGCTACAATAATATTTATTATAAAGACAAACAGTTACTTGTTTAATGTTTTCCTTTGACGAACGTATGAATGATTGTTTGCTCTCAACACCTAGAATGTCTGTAGCACAGTGATAAGTACCCTGACCTGTGGAATGTGTCCTGTGTTTTTGACCCGCTAGCTTTAAAGTGAGGCTTGTTGGTCTAATAAGCACAATCATTGGCTGCTACATGTATGAACAGTAAAGAAATTGACTCTTGAAAACAAGAACACTCTTACATGTATGTGTTTCAATTTATGAACTTAATCACTACATGTACATCAGGAGTTCAGTATCAATTGGAAATGCTATTCCATAGTTTTTATGTTGCAAGTATTGTCTGAATTATGGTTTTGAATGATTCACATTAAGGTTGTGGTTGAAAAGAAGCTAATGAGGGAGCAAGGCTTATCACGACATGATTTGGGAAGAGAGAAGTTTGTTGAGGCAGTGTGGAAGTGGAAGAATGAGTAAGGATATGCGTAGCATTATTTTAGTAAAAATCAATGTTGTTTTACTCTTATTATTTAGGATAAAAGATGGTTCAAGACAAATTAATTTTAATAATTTTATTATAATTACAGTGGTTATCTGTATTCTTTTTCGATAGGAAGGGTGACAGGATTTATGAGCAGTTAAGAAAGATGGGAGTGTCTGTAGACTGGGACAGAGCTTGTTTCACAATGGATCCTGTAGGTTTATTCATGTGTAAATGGATTACAAATTCATACAAATATTAAAAGAATGATAATCATATTAAAATGTACCTAACCCATTGGCCCCTGGGAGTGAGACTTGACACATTTTACTCTGTCTACAGTAACACCGAACAATTTTACTCGTCAACTGGGGGTGTCCTAGGGAGTTTGAGGTGTCAGTGTGTTTAAAAAAAGCATCACCTCTTGACAAAATTAGGGGACTTGGACGATTATCATTTAGAATGGTTTTCTTTCACTCTGGAAGTAATTCTGCAGCGAAGATGTTGGTTTTTGGTTTCTGCTGCCCTACCAATTACATGAAAATTCAAACATGACAGGGTTCATTCAAAGCAGCTATTTTTAGTAAAATTCAGGAGTTATGGGTCATTTTGCCAACCAAATTTCATAGACAATACAGAGTTGCATGAATAATTTGGCAGTGGACTGTGAAACTATCAAATATTTTTCCCTTGAGCTTTCTTGAATTTGCTGTTGTACTTGCATACAGCTAGATGTAAAAAAAAAATCATTTCATGGGTGTAGTAAATAAATAAATAAAATAAATAAATATATAAAGTAAGTATCACCGGTAAATAGACAACATGTACAGTAGGTGTATGTAATCCCATCACCCTTCACTTGAGCTTTTTCTGGAACAATGAAAGAAATTAATAATTATGTCTCAACAGCTTTCGGAGCGAGAGGTCCCCCGTTCGATCCTCAGTGACTTCAACATCTGTTTCGACTTTCCTCAGATCCATGTAGCTATAGCTTTGAATATCCGTAAAACGGAGCACTGACAGAGAGAGGGGGGTAAAGGGTGCACCGTCGGCTTCCATTGATACCAGTTTTGTAACTGAAGGAAGTACCATTGTTAAATAAAGTGACTTTATCTTTAACAAAACGCAATTCAGGATAATTGAATCTCTACTTGTGGGAGGTAGACCAGTTGGTTTGCAACTGAAGAATACCAGGAAGCATGTACATGTAGCACAGTCCTGCTTTCAGTTTGTGACCAATGTTGGAAACCAATGTTGGAAGGCACATTAATGAAGTTTACCACATACATGTAGCTACTGTGTAGCTTGCGCTAATAGTAATTAACATTTACGTGATTGCATTATCTTTTGCTTAGTCTTTGTTCTGATTTTGTCGTACTGTACATGTCCTTGTATGATTGTCTTATGTGATTGGTTTGGTTAAAGTTATAATTATAGCAACTTTTAGAAATGGAGTACAGTGTACGACCATGAAGGTGAATTTTCCATTGAATTGAATTTATAATAATGAAAATTATCTTAAATAATGTATCATCGCAGAAACTGAGCAGAGCTGTGAAAGAGGCATTCATACGCCTACATGATGAAGGGCTTATCTACAGGAGCAGACGACTGGTCAACTGGTCATGCACTTTAAACTCTGCTATCTCTGATATCGAGGTAAAGTCAGGAGAGGAACATCATCAGGATTGTTATAACCTAGCACTTAATTAAATTATTTACAAGTGTATACAAGGTTTGAACCACTCGAACGCTCAAACTAGTAAGTGATGCTGTTTTGCATCACAGTGACTATAAAATGCTAATAATTAATGAGTTTTTGCATCAACTTGAACTACTCAAAACTGATGCAATTTGTACTCTTAAGTTGTTTTGGATGGCAAAATTGCAGTGGATCACAAGTTAAGAGTTTTACCAGCTTGTTTTGAATAATTAGTGTACAAATAGCCATTGAAATTGAGGACCCTCTTTGTTAAATTTTATGTGATGTCTCCTAGGCTAGGAAACAAGAATAATTTTTAAACACTACCATAACAAGCCAGAGATAACTGGAAATGAAAAAGTACAGGTGTAATGTTGCTAAAACAGTTGCTAAGGAGTGACGTCATCTTCTCTTTTGCTTAAACATCACATTTGAATGAAGAAATTTAGTTAAAACCTGGCAAAAAAAATCTTTCAAACTAGAGCTTTTAAGCAGCTCTAAAAACAGCTTTTAAGTTTAAGGTGTCAATAAAAGAGATAATCCTCAGGAATTCATTTACAGTGGAAGGCTACATTGTACATTACAGGGCACCCCGTGGTGATACCAGGCAAATTGCCTGCTATCTCCACAGGGTGCCAAGGTCCTGTTTTGCTTGCTAAGAACGTCTGGCTTGTCATGTTCTAACGTGAACAGTGTTTCCCAAGTGGATAAAACATGTTGCACTAGCAATACGATTTTTGTCCAGGCAGCATAAAATGAATGTTTTTGACTGAAAACTCAGCTCTTATTTGAAGCAATGAGAAATCTCGATTATTTGACTGATTAATTTATTGATTGTTAATTTCATTTACATGTAGGTCGATAAGAAGGAATTAACAGGGAGAACACTGTTGCCAGTTCCTGGTTATGAACACAAGATAGAGTTTGGTGTTTTGGTGCACTTTGCATACCCAGTGGAAGAATCAGGTAAAAACTATTTCCTTGTTCCTTAAAGGAAAGTCATCAACTGCACCAATTTTATTGAAAAAATGGCTGTAAATTATTTAAAGTGTGAGTTATAGACGAAACGTAGAAGTGATCCTTGCACTTAGTTTGGGCAATTAATAACTGTTCAGACATTTCCTTAAATAGATCTTTTTACAGTTATGTGCTTAGTTACCTGGCCTTTAAATGAAAGTGAGGTTGGAGTTGACCTTGTTATGATACAGACCTTCCTGCTTTTCTTGTGTTAATGATTTTGTTCTCATGCAGCGTGGTCCAGTGGTTAGGGCGTTGGGTTTGCATGCTGTTGCCCGAGGTCCAAATCCTGTTCTGGCCTCTGGTTTGGATTTGTTTCCGGTTGTCCCAGATTCAACTTCAACTATACAGCTGTACCATGCTTTGTAAATAGCCAAGTGGTTGCTCCCTGCCAGTTGGGGTTCTTAATCATGTTTTTGTTAAGTTTGAATTATTAAAAGTGGGCTACTGTACCTGTGAACTAGCTCGATAAGTGCTTCCACTATAAACAAAGCATTTACATTTTACTACATTATTTTTAGAAATCCTTTGTTTTTACGGAGGTTCGCTTAAAAATCGTCAAACCTGTGCTAAAAATTAATGCTTTTATCTCAGTTTATTATCCTTGTGGCTTCAAAATGCCAGACATACTGTTTTAAATCATCACTTCAAATTATTCTTATTCTGGAATAGGACAAATCGAACACACCCTTATTGTCAAGGAAGTTTTTATTTAAGCAACAGGAAATGTGAGTGGTAGTGTTGTTTCTCAGGTATGAATTCAAGCTAAAACCAAAAGTTTATAACACTGCCTCAGTGTTTATGGGAAATAAGAGAATCAGCAGGGGCGACAATTTTTGAGTTTTCACTGTTAATTAATTTAAGGTGTTCATCCTTGCAGATGAGAAATTAATAGTAGCAACAACTCGTGTGGAAACCATGTTGGGCGACACAGCGATTGCAGTTCATCCAGATGATGCCAGATACAAGGTAAGAAAACGATCATACTAATAATTAAATAGAAGAGTACATATACAGAGTACATTAAGTAGAAGAGTACATGTACATGATTGTATTTTTATTATAGAAAATGTATGAGATGGGACATCACTAGGCCTGATGATATTTCTTTAATTTGTTTGTTAATCAACTCGAGTGACTGGCTGAGTAGGGATTGTTGTATGGGTTGTTATAATAATTATCTCCACTAGTTTGAATCCGGGCAATGTTATTATTATAAGGTGTGGAGTGATAAAATTTTATCCATTTTTGTGGACTGAACTAATGAATAATTTTTGACCTTGTCAACTTGACTGCTAAGTGGTTCAATTTAATAATATTATGCTTGTTGTTTTTTCAGCATCTTCATGGCAAGTTTGCTCTCCACCCATTCTGTAATCGCAAGCTACCAATTATCTGTGATGATGTGGTTGATCCTGAGTTTGGAACAGGTATGGAGTCTTAATGGAAACTTGCTAGCTTATTCCAAGGTCTTCCAAGAATAATTGCTATTTTAGAATCGCTTGTTTTCATACCAGCCTATCACTTTTGATTGCAAAATTATTTTTGATATTGTGCCATTTGTCAGTACATGTGCATGTAAATACAGTGTAACTCCATTTGGAAAGCCTTACATTTAGTTACTCGGAATACCTGAAGAGTATCCGAGTTATAATCTCGGTTGACTTTGTTCTTTGCAGCAAAATGCACAATAGAATTAGGAGACGAGGATTTCATTGGTTTAAAGCTATGTGCAATACGTGTATCTGCTAGGGAGAAGTTGTAATTGAAAATATAAACATTTCCCGATGCAAAACAAACTTGTGAACACACAAACCTAAAATCTTGCAAAGGGTAAACATGATGAACACAAAAGTGAATGAAAGGATCCTAAATAAGAGATTCTAAATTTACACCTCAGTGATATTGGGATAACCTGACTGAGACGTTAAATTGTTGCAAAATCCATGTTATCTCTATCTTTGTAAATTGATACTGTAGCCATGTATGTCAAAATAAATAATTATTAAGTTATTGGGTACCAGGTAGTTACTCAGAATAATGTGAAAAGCATCTGAGTTATAAACTCGATTGACTTTGCTCGATGCAACAAAATGGACAATAGAATTACGAAGTGGTGATTTCATTGGCTAAAAGCAATTTACTTGACCCCTTGAGGCAATTGATACATTTCACCTCCCTTTACAACAGAACTACTTTTTTCCAACAACAACAACAACAACAACAACAAAAAACAGCCGTGATGTGTTGAGTGTCTTTGAAGGGGATTTCTGCAAGCGCGAAGCTTCAAACAGCCTCAATTCCTACAGAGTTCGATGAAAATCCGGATTCATAACATGCAGTGGAGTAACCAAAGCGTTGGGAGCTGTGTTGGGGTTTCAGTGTGAAACTTTTAATGTTGTTCGCCGATCTAGAAACTCAAGCCCATATTCTGAGTGAATTAAAGCTCAATAGCAGCTAAAAAGTGAAGACGCTGGATTCAGTCCTCTGGAATTGTTATGAATGAGAATAAACTGATATTTAATCTTGCATGTTGACAACATGATGAAATCGTCAGTACAGAAATCCCAACAGCGGTATTTTGGAAATGCCCGAAATTTCTTTTCTTTTGTTCCATACTTAGCAAAATTAATTTGAACATCGCTTTAGTCTATTCAATAATTGGAGTTTGTTTCTACATTTAACTCTTCCAAAATGACGTATCACCCTACTTCTGTGCAACATGGTATTCCAAGTAAACGTTTTAAAGAGCATCTTGTTCTGATCTTAAATACTCTTGGAACCTACATATAAAGCTGTATCCATTTTCCTTTTGGTAAACAGCATGAGATGATGACCTTGCACTGTTACCGGTAACTTTCAATATTAAATTGTAATTGTCAGAATTCTAGGTACATTGTAACAATGTTCAAAGCAGCTCAGTGAACATGAATGTACAATGTTTTCACTTTTGTTTAAGGTGCTGTGAAGATAACTCCTGGCCATGATCATAATGATTATGGAGTTGGCCAAAGGCATCAGCTGCCATTTGTGACAATGCTTGATGACAGTGGAAATATCAAAGATGTCAAGGATTTTTATCCAGAGTTCCAACATTTTGCAGTGAGTGGCAAAAATGAGTAAATAATATTACGTTGAGTCTGCCTTCTACTGAGTTGCAAATTGGTTGTGAATTTTCTCTTTGTGGGAAATAAACCAAAATTTGATATTTTTCCTAAAAAGTGTACTACATGTAATTTACAAGGAAATGAAATAATGCAAATTCCACAAGCAGAATGTGTTTTGCTTGTTTTTTTTTGTGGCCTTCCGAACTTGTGCTATTTTTTTTTTCCTTTTGAGAGGACCCTCTGCCAGACATACTACAGTGTACTATGTACCATGCCTACTGTATGAAAAAAGTAATGATTAATTAAATACATTAAATATATAATTTGCAACCTGTATACAGTTATCTTCAGGCTGATTAACAGAGAGTTGAGGTACATGATTGTACAGTATTTTAAAACAGCTTCAAATATTTGGAGGTACAATGTACGTGTACATGTATATCATGACACGGTTAATGCTCAACAGGGAAAGGAAGCATTTCTTGTCAGAGGTTTTTGTCACTGAAAAAATAAAAAACATCTGCAGTAAAGACAGTTGTAAAAAGACAAGCAAAACAAAAGTGAGGAGCCACAAAAGCTTTAGTCTGCAAGGAGGCTCTTCCACTGAAAATGGCACGCAGTCGAAATATAATCAAGCCCCATTTCAACAGAAGAGCCTGCAACCGTGTAGCAGCATAAAATAAGAATTTTACTCTGTCCTGTCAGACTTTCATTATGCGGCTTCATGCAGAATAGAATTCCCGTGCCTATGGTGTCTGTTTGGCTTTATTTTAGGGTTTGAAGAGATTTGATGCCAGGAAGGTAGTGCTGGAAGCTCTCACCAAGAAAGGCCTATTTATTAAAACAGAAGAGAATCCAATGGTAGTCCCAACATGCAGGTAAATGGCTAAAAGATGTGAGGAAATGGCAACTGTATTATGAATTTGATTATTTTCAAGTTTTGGAGAATAAAGGTCTACTTCAATCTGAGAATAAAACCGTTTTTAAATAGATGAGATCTACATGTAATTCCAATTTCCCTGGGAAGTTCGTGGCACTCTTAAAAGTCATCTGAGATAGCTGGAATTTACCCACTTGAACATTTGAAGGACTCTACCGGAATAGGGATCTCTCTTTTCCTTATTTTAGGGTCCATTCAACTGGTGGTACAATTCTGGAATAGGAATACTTGAAATGCTATCCTTCCTGCTATTTTAAACATCTTTATTACCTTTGTTGCTTCCCTTTTACATGTAAATCATCACTCCACATATTCTTATTCTGAGAATGGGGTCAATCGAACCCTTATTAAATCACTGCTTTAATGGCTTTTCCAAGAAGATGGCTGACAAATTGGCACTGAAGGATAGAGAAAAGGTGATAAACACAAGCAAGGATACTCTTACATGTATATTCTCTAAATGTATATTGGCATTTTAAGTACAGTTAAGGATAATATTTTGACACTAATTGTTGAAAACTTATGAATTAAAATAAAGAGAATTGTTTATTGAAATAAAGGAATGTAGAGTCTTAATATAACTTTTTGTCATCATAGCCCATTTCCGGCTAATTGTCGTGGACAACCAGTTTCCTGAATGCTACATGTAGGAGCAAAGGTCGTTTTATAGTCAAGGCCTTTGTTTAAATGCCAGACACTTTCATTACCACAGTAATAGTGTGTCAGATCCTTTTGTTTCTTGTTGTGGCAGTGACGACTCATTTACTGTCACCTTTAATTGACTTCCTCACTAATTTCCCCCAAAATTGTTTTCTATCAGCCGGTCTAAAGATATTGTTGAGCCACTGATCAAGCCTCAGTGGTATGTTGACTGTCAGGAAATGGCAGACATGGCTGTGAAGGTACATGTAACCTTTATTTTGGTGTTTGCATGCTATAATTTTAATAGCACAGCATGGTGCAGTTTAAGGGAAGCTACGCTCCTAGAAATGAATAACTTTGTACCTGAGAAAAATAATTTTATTTAATAATGTTTGCTTCTATTTCTTTCTTTTTTCAAATTTCCAGGCAGTTGGGCCACCATCTTGAATAATTTTGAATCACATGTATTATCCCATATTTTGGGACCTGGAGAAATCCAAAAACAAAGAAATGTAACTCTGAAATTCATGTATTTTGGATGGAAACGTCTGCTAGTAATTGTATCTTGGAGAAATTTCAAGCAAACTTAAGGGCAGCGAATGGTACCTCGAAAAATGTGGGTCTTGGAAAATTTTGGCGGGATCTCGTAATCTCCAAAGCATTTTTGATAAGTCTCGAAGCCTCGTTTTTGCATGGTTTGTTTCTACCTTTTTTGAGCCTCAAAACTTTTTACCAAGGACTCTCGGGCTCGGATTTTGAACTTTGATCTCGGCGTCTCGAAATTATTTTTCCTGTGGTTTAACATTGTTTTTTTGTTCTTTGTTGGAGTGGAGGTTCCCTTTACACTGTAAATTCCATGTTTGTTACTTAGTAAAAACGGAGTTTCGTTTGATTGCAGGCTGTTCGAAATGGAGATCTGAAGATCATCCCAAGCAGTCATGAGAAGGTTTGGTACAGCTGGCTTGAAAATTGTAGGTATGTGTACTCCAGTGACTCTCATACATGTACATACTGAATAAATGATTGTTTTTCCATTTATGATCGCTTGATGACTGTATGCTTTTTCTTATGTGGTGATACTGAGTTCACACACTTTGCCTAAACTAAATAATAATTCTGAAATGCATGTAGATGAAGTATATGTACACATGTAATGTACTTATTGATGGTCACTTGAGCGTACTTTTGATAATAGATCCAAGTGTTTGTGACAGGTTTCAAATGTGTGACTTTCTGGCATAGTAGTTTGGAAGATGTACCACTTACAGGGTGTAGTGACACTTGGACCATTGTAAACATGTATGCGTAGGAACTTGTAGTCTACATGTATTAAAATTGGTCTGATGACTGTTTCAATACTTGTACTAAAACAGGGAAATGTGGCAGTCTCATTAATGTGGACTAGCTGGTAAATTTTAAGCCCAGTGAAAAGGAACTGATTATGCTTGGGGTATACCAAGCACTCCTTGTACATGTAGGAATAATAATAATTATTATTATTGCTGAACCTACAGTATTACAGTTTGCATGGTCTACATTGTACCAAAGAGCTGTACATAGAAGACTCTTGGGTGTCAAATCATAACACTACACTGTACATGTAGTTTCAGGTGACATAAAAGCATGCAAGACTTAACATCTTACCTAAAACAGTCTGTTTAATTTGAGTTTTGCAGTCCACATATATTTGAAAGCTTCAGCAATTAAGTAGAGGCTGCAGACTGGTACTGATTGTAATCTCCTTGTATAGTTTTCATTAAGAGCCTTCTCGTTAGAACTTGAGAAGGTCTTACATGTACAGTGTAAAAGGTTTTTAAAAAAAACGTTCAAATGAACTGAGAACCTTTTCATGTACTGTAGTACATACATGTGATAATTATAAATTTTGATTGAGGAGTTTTCTATCTGTGCAGGGACTGGTGTATCTCTAGACAGCTGTGGTGGGGTCATCGTATCCCAGCATTCTTTGTTACCGTTGATGATCCTAATATTCCCCCAGGAGAGGTATTGTGCATTTTTCCATAACGAGTGCTCAGCGGTGTTTTGGTTGATGATTTTTACTTATAAATGACATTGCAACAACTAGTTTTTTGTATATTTTAGTGGTATTGCCTTTCATACTTTGCCTTAAAGTGGCCCAAACTATTTTTATTACTTTCAAGAAACTGTACCACTTAGAAGGATTGACTCCACGACACTGCATCACCGTACAGCTTTCATACAGTATGCTACCTTGAGAAAGAACAATTAAGGCTAAACAAAGTGCGCTTGAAATTGTGACGTTATAGGCTATAGTGTACTGTGGCAATCTCAAAGCCACCTAAGACATCCTTTATTTTGTCATTTAATTCTTGGAATTAGCTCTTTTGTTTATTTGCTAATCACTAGGTTAAGTTGAAAGGAAATTTATTTCATTAGATTCAGGCTACCTTGACAACTGGGAAGTTAAGGTGGCTATGAATCCTCTGCTGAGAGTTTTTTAACTTTGCAGAGAGTTTTATCGAAAGATGATAGCAATTACCAACAACACGGGTGCAGTTCTCTTTAACAATGACCGAAAGTTTCTTTTAAAAACATTGTTCCATAACCTTTTTTTGAGAAAGGAAACACTTGTTGAGTTAAGTGTGCCTCACAAAGGTTATGATGCTTAATTTTTTTCCCACAGGATACGGATGGCAGATATTGGGTCAGGTATGAACTAAATGACAATAGATCTTTGCTTTTTGTACTTTATCCAGAAACGGACGTTGATCTTGAATAAGAACTTCGCACATTTTTTTTGACTCAAAGTGCCATTGGGTGACAATTGTAACAGGTGATCAGTATTAGTTCAGACACATACAGTGTTAAGGAGTACAAGCCAAATGGTACTTTGCTATTAATTAACTCCGTTTTTGTTCCCAGTGGTCGGACAGAAGAGGAAGTCCGGAAGAAGGCGGCAGAAAGATTCAAAGTATCGCCGGAGAAGATCTCTTTAAAACAAGGTACACGCCAGAATGGTTAAGGTGACTCCCTGGAGTATTTGGGAATCCTCACTACAGGGCACGAGTTATAAAAAGAAACCTAGTTCATTTCTCTTAAAGATTTACCAGTACGGGTACCGATATAATAGTGCTTATTTTTTGGGTGTCAATTTTTTGGATTATGGCCGTTACCATAGCAACATCACATGTAATGACAGGGAGGAGGAGGAGCAGTTGCCCAGTTGGCTAGTGCGCGGCTTTGGGAGCGAGAGGTACCCGGTTCGATCCTGGTGACTTACTTCAACGTCTGTTTCGACTTTTCTCCGATCCATGTAGCTATAGCTTTAAATATCCGTAAAACTGAGCACTGACAGAGGGCGGGGGGAGGGGGTGGGGGGGTGTAAAGGGTGCAATGTCGGCTTCCATTGATACAAGTTTCCTAACTGAAGGAACTACCGGCGTCAAATAAAGTGACTTTACCTTTATTTTTGGGCTAAATTCCTTAATATTTATACTTTCCTTCAGTGAATTTTTTTAATACTGTGCCATATTATGGAAATGACATGGCCTGACATTTTGAAAAGGTCGTTCAGGGGTTTTTGCCAATATTCTGTAATTTGTCATTTTTGTAAATATATTAGATTAGCTCTGACAAATTTTAACGAATATGAGGTATTTGATAGGAACTGTATGTGGTTAGAACTGAGCCAATTTTCAAAACATTTTACCGAAAGGAACGCGAGAAAATTAGCAGTCAATTTTACAGATTTGGTCACACTTGGTCACACTTGGTCACGGTTCAGGCTTTACACGCCATACTAGTGCCCAGCTTGCGCACGGTCCTACAACTCTAGGGAGCCTCCTTAAGCCAAAACTCGGCGTAGCTGGTAGGGGCTTCAAGATCAATGAGCGAAGCCACAAAATCACTTAAGCAAACAAATAGTTTTTGTTTGCCTGTTAATTTTTCTGGCTTGGCGCTCTCTCCTGGGCCTCCATCTAACAACCAATCCACTTCCAGTTATGCGACTGGGGAGATGGACA
>NC_090884.1:41775942-41790942 GCF_036669925.1 Montipora capricornis
AATAGTCATGTTTTGGTTGGAGTGATTAGGAAGATTAAAATGGCGTGCAACTGGTTTTGAGGCATCTGTGTCGTTTTTTTCTACATCTCGTAGGTGTTCGCGAAAGCGGTCCGCCAATCTTCTCCCTGTTTCGCCTATGTAGATCTATGTAGATCTTTTTTACCACAGTTTCTTTAGAAACTAAAATTTTCTTTGCGTTTGTAAACTGCTAATAGGATGTCCAAACTTTCTGCTCGCAGGTTATCAAAAGGAATTAAATTAGAAAGATATTCTTGTGACTTTGCAAGGAGAAATACGATTGCTGTCTTAACATGTAGTAAAGAATGTGTGAAGTACTGTTAAAAGATCGGTTATTGTGATATTCGTTCTGCCATAAGGGTGGTTTTGGTAAACGAAAGCGCCTTCCGGCCTAGTGAGAGTGAAATAAGGCGGTTTGCGGTATGTTGAACCCCCTAATTCTATGCCACTTCATGGGTGCAGTCCATAATAGATCCCTTGGTATTTGGGGCTTAAAATTGACATGATTTTACACTGTAGGTCGAGACATAAATCTTGACGTTCTTCGTGTGCAAGGATACCGCCATTTCTGCAACAAGCTTTGGAATGCTACCAAGTTTGCCCTCAGTGGCCTGGGATCTGATTTCTCCCCAAAGCCAAGACAAGAGGTGAGATACGAGCAAAGGGCGGATCACTGTCTTCTCCAACTTTTGACTTATTCGCAGTTTATTCAGTAGAAACTGGTCTTTTAACCCCCTGGTGGCCTCTCGTGGGAATTAGTTTAAGTCATTTGCTTTCGTTAATTACTTATTCTATTGTCCCTTTACACCCTATGATATCATTGCCCAAGGTTGCCTCCTGCTCCATCAACTAATCCTTAAAATTCTCTTCTTTACTTAGCTCATAGGTAACGAGACCCTGGAGGACCGCTGGATTTTGAGCCGGTTATCTTACGCAGTAAAAACGGCGAATGAAGGCTTCAGAGACTATGACTTCCCCGCAGTGACGACAGCCATTTACAACTTTTGGCTTTATGAGCTGTGCGATGTTTATTTGGTAAGACAGTCCGAAAATGCTGAAAGGAAAATAGTGACCTAATAGGTAAAAGGATCATGCCTCTAAACATAAGGGGAAGAAATGTAATCATATTTTATCACAGCAAATGTAAGCAGAATTTAAAGCAACCAAAGCTAACACTAAATTGATTAAATTACATCTTAAGAGTGTTTCAGTGTAGGCGTGTGAATTTAAAGGGCGATTATAGTACGCTTCGGTTTTTCTCTTCCAAGATCTCTTCAGCTTCAGAAATTCAACACGGTGGCCTAACAGTTTATGAATCCGCCAAAATATGCCTGTACACTTAAAAGAAATTACATCTTTTTTCTTTCGATTTCAAAACTATGTTGACTAAACACTAAGGGGCCCAAGTTTTAAGCCTTAGTTTCAAAAAGGCATTTGTTCATTTTGACTGGAATTTTCCTATTTAATGGTCCGGCATTACTAAATGACGTCAAAGACTCGCTTGTTTATCACAAGTTTAAGAATGCAATGCCGTTTGTACGCGAATGAATTAATATGCAGCACGGGAGTTTCGGGCTTTCAGATTTTTAAACTCGTGTTTTGCATACATAATAAACTGCCTTTAGACGTTGAAATTTTAAGGGAATGTCGTCACTTTTCCCTAGCTCCAACCCTCCGATGTCCAGTCGATCCGTTTTGAGCGTGAGTAAAGCCTGGTTTCCATATGATCTGCAGCGGTCTGCGATCAGTCTGCGACACGATCGCAGATAGGTCTACCTATCTGCGAACATTTGACCCCGGCGTTTGCGGCGATCTGCGGCACACGATCTGTATGATCGGGAAAGTTGAATCTAGTTTTAATTTCCCGACCATTGCGACGCTTCCGATCAAGACAATTTTTAATGAAAACTCGTGTCTGATCTGTGTCTTATCGGCGACACACTATTGTTCGCCTTGAAACACGTGTCATGTCGTGTCCAATCAGACTTAAGTTAAGTGCTTGGCGCCATTTTGTTGGAAATCCTCGAGCGCGCCTTTTTCTCCTCGCTTCGCAGATGGTTCGCAGAGGATGAGTGGTACTCTTGTCTGCGATCGCTTTAGATTAAATGGAAACATTTGCCTCCGATAAGACCGACGTAGACAGCTTCCGATCGTGTGACTGCAGACTGTTGCAGATCATATGGAAACCAGGCTTAATGGCGGACCGTGAAATCCAAAACTTACACTCAAAGTAAACAGACTTAGAATAAAAATCAAAGCTCAAAATTTTGCAGGCAGGTGTTAAGCAAACACACTTTCAAAATCTGACGAAAAATAGGAAGTGATTTTTTGATCATCATCATGGTACCACTTTAAGGAGATGGTATCATGCAGTTCTTTTAACTATTGTTGTTGCATTGCATTGCATTGCATTGCATTGCATTACAGGAATACCTCAAACCAGTGCTACAAAAAGGCAGCGAAGAGACTATTACCACAGCACAAAACACTCTGTATCCTTTTTCTGTTAGTGTGTTTTGGTAAACTCGTTGTTTTTTGATCGATCATGAGATGCCCCTAACGTACTAACAAACTAACTTGCTAGCTAGCTAGCTATGGGTAACCAACCACTTAATGATAGGGAAGGGTTACGTTTTTGCAAACTTTGGCCGTGTAGAACTTTATATTTCAACCGAATTAACTATTGTAGGGTAATGTGAAGTGCTGTTTTCTACCCAACTTTGCCAAATAAACCACTCACTAATAGATTGATTTTGTAATTAACTCGATGAATGAAGCGGTTAATTTCTAAAGAAACTGGTGCTGCGTCTGCGTGGAGTGAAGCTCAGTCACTGTTCTCCCCTGGAAATATCTTTAAGGTCTCCTTGTCTGTGCTGCTGTTTGTTGATCGTCACCTTGGCTTATCGATCACGCATTAGTGAATTCCAACAAACGCGCAGCGTGAAGCGACCCTTCTATGGTGCATCTTCGTGTAAAAGCCAGTCACTGTGTGTAGAACTACCGTGAAGACTAAATAATCGCGAAATCACTGAAACGCTTCATTAGAAATTCCTCTATTTTTGTCCTCATTTCAACTTAGTCAGAAAAACTGTTATTTTTCTTAACATCAAAAAGGTACACGTGTTTGGAAAATGGTTTGATTCTTCTCAGTCCATTCATGCCTTTCCTGACTGAGGAGCTGTACCAACGGCTACCGCGCAGGACTGCTGACGCGCCACCAAGTATTTGCGTCACACCCTACCCAGAGGAGGTGAGTCTTTTGTTGCACATGACTCAGGGAGGGAAGGATAGTGCTTTTTTCTTATCGTTGAAGGGAACCTCCACTAAAACAAAAATTAACGTTAAACCACAGAGCACAATGTTTACAATCAAAATAGTTCTAGCTTTTTCCAGTGATAGCGTTTGTATCCGAAATAAGTGATAATGTCCTTTAATTTGTACTTGGATTAAACAAGTTGAACAAGTAATCGTAAACCAGTTGGTAGTTGCAGGTAAAGTATACCTTAATAAAAGTGTCCATTGCTGTTACAGAGTTTACCGGTGGAGACGTTATGACACTTTGACTCCGAAGATGGGTTGTCGAAACGGCAGTCAATGTCATCCCAAACAGTCCTTCTCAGGACTGCACTCTCCCTGACCGTCGTACTCCACTAAACTATTAATTCTGAGAAGTTATCCTTTCTCCTCAAGAAGAAGCCTGTTTTCTTTTGCATTTTCGCAACTGACAGGCTTGGAGAATAGAGAAGTTTTGCGGGGTCGAGACTGACTGTTTAATCAGTATACGCTGCGGTTACTTTGCTAGTAAACTCTACTGTAAAGAAATGCGCGGACACTGTTGTCTCGATCGACGGTCAGGAAACATAACAGGGAGCATGCGCCTTAAATACCTCCGTCCGAGATCGTGGACGGCGGTTAAATGGAAGCGAATTCAAACCAAGGGAATAGGTTTTTCTGCCTCCTGCCCGTCGGCTCAGCAAATGCAACTGAGAGAAAAGAGACCGTTTCTAGGAGGGAAAGTAATCCGATTTACAACAGTCTATTTTTGTAACGTCAGGTACGGCTAATTTACTGTTATTTTTCTTGCAGCGTCCATGGAGTGATGCCATGCTGGAAGACGAGATGAACCTGGTACAGAGTATCGTGAAAACAATCCGTTCGATTCGACAGGAGTACAACTTGACCAAAGCAAAACCAGAAGGTATTCACTGTTTAGCACACGCTTTATAATCTGAAAGAAAGTTAATAATTAATCGTTTGTATGGAATGTGGAAAATCTTTACTGACGCGGGACACTTAATAATTCGTGTTAGGTAACGTTTGTGCATTTCTGGGTGTAAATGAGTGGTCAGCGCTATTACTGCTAGTCTCGTCATTTCAATCATCTATTGATCACGGCTCAACCGAGCATCCCATCGGCTATAACTAAGTACTCTCGTTCATCAACATAATAGCCTATTGTTCATTTCCTATTGTGATGTTTTCTCGGTTAATGAATGTGTCTGCGTGTTCACTTTTTGTCGAAATTTTCGTTGTTGGCTCATTATCCATTAGCAATAGCTATAAAACCATTGTCTGTTAAATTGCAATTGTTATACTTAAAGAGTGATTAAATTAGAAAGTCATAAAAAGTGCCCCTTCACTCTGCCCTGCTTTGGATGTGGAAGCCAGTTCATTGCGAGTCTTTGATTTTACAGTATACGTGGTTTTCTCCGAGCGGTCTCTGGCGTCTACCGTCAGCAAATACACCGACACAGCTTGCACCCTGAGTTCTAGTGAAAGGTAAATTCTCAGTTACCGTTATGCATATTTATATCTTTAATGCGATCAAACTGTTACCATATGCAACATCTTTTCTCCAAAGTAGTTTGCCTGCAGCCCTAAGTAAAAACCGGGAAAAACGATGCAATAATAATGTGTGGGCACGTTAGCATCTTATGTTGGATGGTGTCTTTTGTTCGGTGACTGCGGGCCAACAGAACACGACTTTTTAAGACGCAGACGGCAACTTTTAGGTTGTCTTCACACAACCACATTTATATTCCTAAGTAACGTTTCTTCTTTAGAGCTGAAGTGTTTAAAAATCTGGGAAACAATACTGTTGTCCTGGCATTTGAAATGTTTATTTCCAGCTGCCGTCCGCGTCTCAAAAGCGTCGCGTGCATTAGCTCCCTAATACTTTTGATACCGTTCAGCGGCGTGGCATTCAACATGATCACACATCAGATGTTGACTAACAGTAGAGAGATTTAGCATTGCGTAAGACCGTGACGGAAAACGGCAGACTACTGTCGGTTATAAAAGCTTGAAATTCCTCTAATTGTGACTTGCCTGACTCTCTTTTGATAAGGTGATCTATATCTGTAGCTAACAGGCAAGAAATCAGCTGAAATCAAAACCTTTGTTTGAGTTTTGGCAAAATGTAAGTTTCAGTCTGTCGCTTTCCGTTTGCCGTAAACGCGCTAGATCTCTCTCGTATTGCAAAGCCAGAATTTGCTGAGTAGAGAATAGCACTGAAGGAAGCAAATAAAGCAGTCGCAAAAACACCTGTTCTAGCCGCCCTAAAGTAGGAGAAAGTTCTTTACAATAGACCTTTCTCGGTAGCTGTCTGATTACGTGCTATTTGCTTGTAGTATTCATGTAGTTTGTGAAGAGAAGCCTCCCCGAGGATGCGCTGTCGCGACTGTGTCAGATAAATGTGAAGTTCATGTACTTCTCAAGGTATCGTATTGGATCCTAAAGTGGGCACCATGATGAAAAAATCACTTCCTATTGTTCTTCAGATCATTTTGAAAGTGTGTTTGCATGACACCTGCATGGCAAAATTTTGAGCTTTGATTTTTATCCAAAGGCTGTTTACGTTGATTGTAAGTTTTGGATTTCACGGTCCGCCATTATATACTCGCGTTCAAAACTGACCGACTGGACCTCAGAATGTTGAAGCTTGGGAAGAATGACGTCATTCACTCAATAGCTTAAAAATTCAGCGTGTTAACGCAGTTTATTATGTATGCCAAACACGAATTTAAAACTTAAAAGCCCGAAACTCCCGTGCTGTATATAGAGCGTTTTCACATGACGTCACGGCGGCCATGTTGGTGTTCCAAAACAAAGAAAATGGCGGCCGTGATGGTGTACCAAACTAATTGAACTCTATTTCTATGCAAATACTTGCTATTGTTTCAGTGATCTAATATGGCTGCTTGTCACGTGAGTTAAAACGGCTCATTAATTCAGTCGGGTACAAACGCAGTGCATTCTTAAACTAGTGAGTCTTTGACGTCACTTCCTCCTCGATCCAGCTCCCTCAAGAATGGCGGACCATTAAAGGGGCACAGTCGTGCTAAATTTGATGTTTTTACGGAGGTCGAAACTACTGTAGGTAAAAATCTAAATTAGTTCAACATTCCTGACAACAATGAGAAGATGTGAGATGTATCTATGGCACAAAGAGCTATTCGTAATTAATTTTTGCCAACTCGTTCTGAAGACATCGTCTCCACACTGGCCAGTTTTTTCAAGTTTCAATCCATTACCCTCTTCTGCATCCTTGGCCGCTAACAACGAAGAATAGCTTCAGTGCACTTCAGAGGTTATTGGTAACAAAACTACAGCATTATTTTTTGGTCTTCATTGATGCAATGACGTCTTGTAGTGTTTTGAAGTTTGACTGAAATAGCGTGACACTGCCCCTTTAAATAGAAAAATTCTAGTTAAAATAAGCAAGTGTCTTTTTTTAAATTAAGGCTTAAAACTTGGGTCACTGTGTTAGGGTTTGAAATCCAAAGAAAAAAAGATTTGATTTTTTGATCATGGTACCACTTTAATGCAAAGACTTCTCTAAGCTAGGCTGACTGTGTTTGGATGTTCACTCGGTGATTTCATCTCGTGCCTACGTGTACATTGGTTTTGTTTTTGTTTTTTTGTATTCCGTGTCCACTGAAAACGCAAGTTGAATGTTAGCGTGTAATTGACATGCGTTACCAGGTGGTGAACTTGCGCCGGTACGAAAGTCGTCTTGGTCTGTCGTTGCGGTATCATGGCCCATACCTTCCAACCAAAGTGTTAGTTTTACTCCTTATAGCCAAGATTTGTGGTATGAATTAACCAAGTTAAACCAAAAAGAAGCAAGCTTGCTTTCCATTTTAAGTGATTTAAAAACCCGAAGATCGTTTTTGATCGGTAGTTTCGGAAACTTAAAACTATCAAGAAGAGCATGTAGTACAAAACGTTTCCTACCACTGATCTACAAAGAAACTGGGTGGAGCATCTGTTGTTCGAAGAGAAGCACGATAAAATCGCGGTGGCCACCTTGCTGGGACCACACTGAGTCGAGAGGAAAACCGTGTGGCAATGTTGTAAAAACCACTTTCAAAGTTTTCCGCGTAACATCGAAGGAGGTTCCTTTTTCAACCATAACTTCACTTCACTACGCAACTTTAGTGTGGAAGTGGGCCCAACAAGATGGCGCTGCATGCTTTAGTTTTGACATGCAGGAGAGTATTGGTTACTCGAATCAGTCCTTTTTTGAGATCAGCCGGTTCTCTTAGACAACTGTGCCATGGCCCCTTAATTCCGACACAAAGTGGTAAATATACCTGTTGTTTCCCAAAAGGAATTTTGGTTGTCGGGGAAATAGTAATACATTGTTGTAGTTGTTTTTGATAGCAAAAGGCGTGAAAACAACACATCGGCTTTCGCACACTGATTTCATTTCAGCAACAATTTGACTCACCGGAACCCTATAGCAGTTGTGGGAAAATCCGTGCGATTATTTTGCTGGAAGCACGTAGATAAAGGTGCCTTCCGAATTTTTCCCGATTAACATTCGCTTCCTGTCGTTTTTAGGGCCTGGTGGACGTGGCAAAGGAAATTGCGAAGTTGGATGGAAAGAAGGAAAAACTAAACGGCCAACTTGCAAAGCTAAAAGAAGCCATGGAAATAACCGATTATTGCTCAAAGGTACAAGTCAATACAAGATTTCAGTTTCTAAATGACACCGATAGTTTTCTCAAGTTTAGAAAATCATGTTTATGTGATTTTTTGCGCGTTTTCAGGTACCCGAGAATGTTCAGCAACAAAATACAGAAAAGGTTTGTTGTTTTTTGTCGTTGATTTGACTTGTACACGTTTACCAAAATACTAATTTCATGCTTTCGTGTCTTTCAATTTCAGCTCAAACAGTTAGAAACAGAACTTGCAAAGATAGGCAAGGCGCTAGCTTCATTCAAAATGGCAGAATAAGGGAATTCAATCGTCAATTAATCAAAAAATTTCAATGTTTCAAAAGTGTAGGAAAGAACATTAAAATTTTAGTTCGTTTAATAAAATTGAATGTTATTCTGACGAACATCTGGACGTTTTCGTACTTAAGGGGGTTGGCCGCATATTAGAGAGAGGTGACAGCTTGAATGCTGGACATGCTGTTAACCAAACAATGTCAACGTTTGTAGTTCAACTCTGCAGTACGGAATTGTTACATGTTGCAGGTAGAGTGAACAAAATTCCTTCTTCTTTAACTTTCATAGCGTCCCTCATGGAACTGTTTTAACTGGTAATATGAGGAGCGGAAAACAGCCCTCTATTTCTGTCACGTCGTTTTTACAGACCGATTTATTTTTAGATTAAATTTCCCGCGAAATGACACTCCCACAGGAACCCGATGACCAATCGCAAAGAACTAACTCGACGTCATAGCGTCACCGAACCGGAACTGCCTTTGTTTTTTCTTGCGGAAAAGGTGGTCTAAAAATAGCTCAGTCTGTAAACTTAGTATGATAGTTGTTTGCTCCTAGTCATGGTCTTTTGGTAATGTTTGATAAATGCCCGATCTAGGATGGTGGGGGCGCTTTGTAGAGAGAGGGTTGTCCAAAACAAAGTCTGATTTGACAGGGCATCTGTTGGATACAAAACGCAAATACGATTGTTTGCGGTTTCGGTTTCAACTTCTCTACATAACAGACGTCTGTAAATCTGTAGTTGTCCCCTTTTTCGTCCCAGAGGGTTAGACAGAGTAAAATCTTCGAGTGTCACTCCAAGAAGGGGAAGGGTTTAAGAGATTTGAGCTATTTTGAAATTCTCCTCATTGGAATTGTGCTCAAATTCGATGACCTAGTTGCTCTGCTTCTCGTTTCATCCTAATCGACCCCTATTACACTTTTTAACTCCTGCATGTCAGTTTCGAATACTGGCCACTTCCAGTTCAATTCCAAGTACGAAATTGTTCAGATCGTACTAGGTCTTACTTTTCTCCTTGTTTTCGTAAGGTGAACTTTTCACTTTGGCTTGCTTCGAAGAAGCTGAAGCAAATGCTGTCATCCCTGGTTTAGTATTCCCAGTAACTTAAATGACATCACATTCCTATGGACCTGTATTCACTTTTAGTTTATGCTGTAAAAGGTAAACTTAAAATGATGGAATATTATGGTCGAAAGGACTCTTGTTATCAAATGGGACAATCGTGACCAGCGGCCATATTGATATTTGCTAAAACAGCAAGGAATTTCAAAAAACGGATTCTACTTAGACTTATTAACAAAGCTGCCGAGACGTGATGAAAATTATCTACAGACCACAACAAAACGTACAAACAAGAAACTGTTCTTTAATTACGTCCTCCCTTTAATTTAGTCAATTTAAAATAAATTTTGGCCTGACAAAGGCACGATAAATAGGGTGTTTGGAATAATATATCTTACAAAGTTTTCCCTGGCAGCATTCCAGAGCAAATGTAATTCATAAAAGTTAATTTTAAGTGTGAAACACTGTTACATTTATCAGCCCTTGATTTGTTAAACCCTATTACAGCAACATCTAAAAATTTTTCCCTATCCCGCCTCCTTATCCAATCTGCTGTGCTCGAAATTTACCACTCCACCAATAACGACGTTTCCATCGGTGTTTTCGGTGTTTTAGGAAAAGACCTAAAAATAATTCTAACGTTCAAGAAAATATTACAAGAAAAAAGATGGTGGGTTAGTCCCTGCGAGTACAAAACATTTTTTTACTGTACAAATGCTTCAAAACCGTTAATATCTGTCATTCTACAGTACAGGTCGCAGGAATAGCATCACTTACACGCGCGTAAATTCGAGCAATATGGCGGATTTACACGTGAAATACACGCGCGAAACACGAGTAGTTAAGTGACTACGTCACGAACTATACAAATTCTGCGTGGTTACCTGTGCAATGCCGTGGCAACTTTAATTTAAAAAAATACCCTACTCACTGTTATTTTTACCTCTAGAACCACAAAAAATGGAAGCAGGCACGCGCAAATAGACATTCGTTTAACGGGCAATTGTCCGCGCGAAGCCTGTGCACGCTAGTGACGTCATCGAAAGGACAGGCCAGGTTGATCAAAAAGACCATTCAACCACGCCCCAATGTGTAACTCACACCTAAGAAATGAGGGTGTTGTTGAAAATTCGTCCATTTACGCAGGGTTTTCCTTTTTCCAAAATCAAGCCCACTCCTAACTTTACCACTGCTTTTACAAAAGAAATCTCTAGAAGCCCTTTCCAGCAGCATTTTTACAGGCAAAACCAGAGCTTAACAGCCGATTATAGGCCTCGTACAATATATTAGACAAGTACCCTTGGGAATGGTCATAAAAGTGCGAGTTAAATCTTATTAAGAACAAATATCCTGAGCCCGGTTGTTCGAAAGCCGATTAACTTAATCCAGGATTAGCGTAAACTTTTGTTTCATGTCACGGTTTTCAACTTTTTGGTGGAAGTTTCTTTTGCTTATATTTGTTTTTCAAGATTGACCTCTTCAAATGTAAAGTTTTACCGAATAGCATATGGGAGTCGAGACAAACTCCTTGCTTAATTTTTAATCTGGGATTAGCGTTGATCGGCTTTTGAACAAACGGGCCCTCGTCTGTGAAAAGGTAGTTGTGCGATCCAGGTTATTGGCTTCCGGTATCAGTAAGTTGGAGCAGTCCAACGACCCCCGTTGAAACCACACACAATTCTGTTGTAAAGCTGCTACAAATCTTCTATATTTTCAAAACTGAGGCGGCCCTGAAAAGCAAATATGTGTGAAATAGAAGAGGTTATTTACAAGTGTTAACTGAGGCTCTACGTAAAATGATGTAGTTGGATTGTTCCATTTGAAAGCCAAAAGTGGGTTCAAAGAGGTGTTCCCAACCTCTGAAGAGATATCTCAAAAATTGTTGATCTGGACATGTCAATACTAAGCTTTGTAGCGGTACTTAACTGCAGCTGTTTATATAATAAGCTCAAAAATGCACGCATTTTGATTGGTTCTCACCTATGATCTATTAGACAACAGTAGCATAGTTGACGTTATCATTAATTAACAATTATTCGCCGAAGGCGAAGTGATTATCGGTGAATATTCACCGAGACGAAGTCGAGGTGAATATTCACCGATAATCACAGAGCCTCAGGCGAATAATTGTTTTAGTATAAATACACAGGTGATTATTTCAAAAAAGAGAAAAAAAAACATTTCAACGCGAAATCATCTTCACTTACAGTGGCAAAACAACTACTGGCAGCCATTTTGTCCGTCGAGGTGATTATCGGCTGATAATCCGAGATAGCGAGCCAATGAGAGCGCGCGATTTTGTATAATCACCTGTGTATTTATACTAAAACTTTTAATTCCTTATTATTATATAACACAAATAGACTCCATGTTCCGTGTGTCTGTTCAGGAATAGATCACAGATGACGTCAAAATGTGATAAGAACATCAGTGGCTGTGCTTTCACGAGCTGTTTTTCAGGTCGCTTAGCGAGTGACAACCGAAAATTCCGTGAAAAGAGTTCCTTTCCCAAGCGAGTCGGCAAATTTCAATAGAATTGGCATTACATTTAAGCCACCAAACCAGGTAGCTTAAGCGAGTTGGCAATTACCTTCGGCCAACGAGGAGTCGTTTGTGGTTGTTCAAATCGGAAATACAACAGGCGTACCATTTTCAGGTGCTCTCTCCTCATTTAATCTTACCAGTGAAAACACGTATGATTTTTAAGTCGCTTAACAAAGTCTGCAAACAAACCAATTTCAGGAATGTTAAGGGAAACAATGGCTGTCGTGAAAACACGACCAGTCATACACTCTGCTATCGCCTCGTGTGCTACTTTTTTGTTCTCACCACATTGTGAAAGGGTTTTCAGCTGAGCCTGCTTGCGTCAGCTCATGATTCAAATGGGTCAACAGAAACAAATACAAATACCCCTAATTTCGCTCACCTTTCTCCCAATTCCTATATATATGGAATATAAATATACAACTCCTATTCACGAAAACTACGAAAATTATACACAAACGCTTTGATGGTCACTTAAATCCGTTTGTGTTGGCCTGTAGCTCCACTCGCGCGCGGACTCGAACGAGCGGGTGACGCATGCGTAAATGCCAAGCTCGTAACCCCCTCATTTTTCCTGATTTTGCAACTTTACTCGTTTATCTCTCTGCTTCCGGACGGTGAATTTTTTTCATTTTTTGCATGTTAGCTTAGATTAATTTAAAACGCTTGTCTCTCAAATTTAAAAAAGTTAGAGACACGTTTAAAAAAAAAAAAGGTTTTCCGAAAAACTGACCTACAGATTTTGTTGAATTTTAAATATTTTAGAGAGTATTTCTAACATTATCTGGTAACGCTGAATGGGAAAATTTCACCATCCCGTTTGTTTAAAAAAAGACATCATATGTTAATTTTAAGGCTCAAAGAAATGCCTAATATCGTTGCCATGGTAACGTTATTTTTAAGGAAAATATGATGTCAGAAATCTACAATGGGTACTTAATACCCTGGCCAAATTTCGTCTTGATATAATTACCCTAACTGTATCTAAGGACAAAATATGCTTATTTGTTTGAATAATGGAGAAAGTATTTCGAGCCTCCTTAAAGAAAGGGTGTCTAGTCGTTCTAGCGCTGGAGCGCTAATTGGGGACACTGTAAACTGAAATCAACAAATTAACACAAATCAAATCAAATGTTGGTTTTTGAGGAGAGAGAAAACCGGTGTACCCGGAAAAAAACCTCTCGGTGCAGAGTAGATAAAGTCTGCTTACGAGTCAAGTGGCCCATTAGGCAGGAGCTTATCCCGGTTTCTGTAGCATGATGCGACTAGGAGTATTTCTACTCCCCCCTGGATGGGATGCTAGTCCATCGCAGGGCATTAAATTCGCCGGTACCTATTTATACAGCTGGGTGGAGAGAAGCACCGTGAGAGTAAAGTGTCTTACCCAAGAACACAACAGTGTCTCCGGCCACGGCACGACCCGGACAACTCGCTCCGGAGTCGAGCGCATTAACCATGAGGCCATCGCGCCTCCCACGGTGCAGAGTAGAGAACCAACAAACTCAATCCACAAATGACGCCGAGTCTGGGAATCGAACCTGGACCACACTAGTGAAAGGCGAGTGCTCTCACCACTGCGCCATCCCTGCACTCCAATTAAAAAGAGAAATTACTGAACAGACGCACTGCAACATGGAATCTATTTGTTAATTGTTTTCATTTGGAGTTCCGTTACTTTCTCGTTTTGATTCCAATCTTATTATTATGAACAAAACGTACTTGCAGAAGGAGGAAAGCGAGAAAAAAATCCGGTTGGGTAGAGAATCTTGTTGGTTACTCACCCCGGTGAGGAAAGGTGTCAGCAAGTCAACAGTCACTTACCCGATCTGAGAATGTAACTTGCCAGTCATCATTGTCAAACTCTTCCCCATGCTGCTCAGGGTATTCCTCTAAAGCACAAAACCGGACGTCATCAGACCACATGGCTCGAAGTCTCTCAGCGCGCCTACGTACTCGGAACCTCGAAACACTTCTTTGCGGCTTTAGACTCTCTTCGTCCAAAACAATTTCGTCCGTTTGTTGGCGAGCGAAGTTGATGAACACCTAAAGATATATATAGAGTACCAGTCTTGATAAAAAGGTCGCTTAAACAAAGACGCCACCGAAAGATAGCTAAATTCGAAACTACGGAAATAACAGACATAAAATATGATCCTTTTAGCGTGTTACAACAATGTCGTTCCAGTCCAAAGATGAAAATTATCGGGAAAATATAAAGTGAAGGAAAAATTCTTACATTGTCTAGCGTCGTCTGACTAACGGAATAATCCTCTATATGCAAAGTTTCATAAGACGACTCGATATGGCCGAACACCTCGGACAGTTCCATCACACCAGAGGGGAGCTGGTATTGAACCATGTTGTGGTGATGTTCCTAAAAAACATTTAATCGAGATATAACTTTCAATATTAAGAGTTCCAACAGTACTGTGCTGTATCTCGCTGTTCAAGTCCGTCTTATAAGCAAATGGTTCTTGTGTTCAGAGTCTGAGTGAATTTTCAGAAGCCCACACTTAGAATGAACACTGATTGCGTTATCTTTGTGACGTTTACTGCCATAAAAACAACTAAGTGACTAGGTTTCAGAGCAAGTCTTGGTGCGAAACCATTTACCTAACAATGACAAATGAGTTGCGTTTTCATGCAAATCATACTGGTACTACTACTGGTACTACTGGTACTGGTACTAGTACTGGTACTGCCACTGGGAATTGTGTAGAAAATACAGCTTAGACCGCGCTGACAAATGGTACGAAAAACAACCTCAAAAGCTGGAAGAGAATAGGACATGTAAGATTTTGTGGGATTTTAACATCCAATGTGATCACGAAATATAACATAGGAGACTGGACTTGATTATAATCGACAAAGAAAAAAGAACGGCATTGATAATTGATGTAGCAGTACCTAGTGACAACAGAGTAAGAGAGAAAGAACTGGAAAAATTAATACGTACCAAGATTTAAAAAGGGAAATTATAAGAATGTGGACATTAAGACAAGTAGAAGTTGTCCTAGTAGTCCTTGGCGCTCTGAGGACTGTGCCAAAAAAAACTAAAGAAATTTTTGGAAAAGACTGGAATAGTGATACCGGTGGAAGTACTGCAAAAAAACTGCTCTACTTGGGACGGCAAGGATTCTT
>NC_090884.1:41795942-41818459 GCF_036669925.1 Montipora capricornis
TGCCGATCAACGCCATGGCCGTGGAAAGTTTACGTTTGTTGCCACCGCTGTAGGTTTTGCTTGGTTTGTTAGCGAAGCGGGACAGTGCAAGCTTCGAGGTTGCCCAGGATACAACCTAGTGACAAACAATGATAACAGACGCTTATAATTGCCATCTCACTTCTTGATACTACTGTCATATCCAGCAATTTAAGTTGCTTGGAAAGTACTCGGGAGAGGATACAGAAAGTAATTTTGCTTCTTCAAATCCGCCTTCTTTCAAAAAATTAATTCTTCCCTCCATCCTTAACGCACAGATTTCACGTAAAGGCGTATTTGACGTGTTTACTAGCAAAAAGAGCAGAGAAATGAAAGAAATTTGGAGAGGAATACTAATTATCTACCAACAAACGCTATTTCAACAGCGGTATGAGTCAACGGCATAAAGTTAACTGGTTAAGAGGTCAGAGGATAAACAATTCTGGGACACAATGGCATTTAGACGTTTGCACCGTGAAGTTCAAACTGGGTCTGATCACAGTTGGTGATAACTCACCTTATGTACTTCTTTCTCCGGGACCCCGCGAAGTCTTGCGTACAAAGAGAGTTGTTCATTGCCTGTTAGTTCATCTATAAGAGCGTCAAATTGAGGACAATATCCCATGCACTTGTGGACCTTTAGCATCTCAGATAAAATACTGCAATCACACCAAAAGACACATAAGTCATTTAATTTTTTTTCTCAATACGCGAGCGGGCGGAATTCTGCGAAATCCTGCAATCTGATTGGCTCTGGGAGCGGGTAGAATTTTTCTATCTTGCCCGCCAACCCGGGCGGAATCCTAGCCCTGGTTGCGAGAGGTTGTGTAATGACCTTAAATTTCCATTTTTTGACACCGAATCCGTTTACATAGAGAAGTAAGTGTTTCAAAACAGATTTTTATTGACATGAGGCGTGGAAATAGAATTCAAATAAAAATATTTCTCTTTGAAACGTTCAGTTGTTAAGTCGCTTTCTGCATTCGCTATCAAGCGCGATGCGAGTCAACAATTAAAAAAGTGATTTCAGACAGGAAGTGAGAGAGAGGGAAAACAACAAACAAGTCATTTACCAGCTAAGGGTCGGTCTGTATAGCGAATAGCTGTGACCTCGGTCTTGAAAAAGCTGCCCTCGGCCTACGGCCTTCGGCCTCCTGCAGCATTTTCAAGACCTCGGTCGAAGTTTTTCGCTATGCGGACCTCCGAGCTGGCAAAAAACATATATTTGTCTAGCGATTCTAAACAAAATCAATGGCACGTTTAGTTAACCTCGAACCCAGGGACATCGTTTTTCGAGGTATAAGAATTTTTTGATCCGATCATTACATTACCAATCAATGAGTGAAGTAATCATAAACCAAAGCAATTCGCTAATTACTTTCCACACTCAATTGAAAACCGCTCTATCTGTCGTTCTTTTTTTTAAATCCCCAGTCCCTTGCGTTAGAAATATGTTTTTGGGCTTCCGCCTCTGTTTCTGTTTGTTGATCACCATATGTTGGATAATTAATCAGTCGAGCTTGAATGAATACCAACCAAAGGAGTGCGTGAAGCGACCCCTTTACAGTGTATTTTCGTTTTAAGTATCTCATCTACAATAGATCTTTTCCACAGTGACGTCATCAAATTCTAAAATCAAAATCGCAAGGTGTTTTAAATTTGAAATTTATCTATAGGAGGTGAAGATGACCTAGTTTCCACTTCCATGACGTCTTTCGTTTCGAAAGTACAGCAATTGTCACCTTGCGTGACACCATGATACAAAGTTGTTTGGTTGAAAAAAATTGTCTATGCCCATGAATCTCAGCAGTCTGAGCGTTTCAAATGGGAAATGTGTTAATGGAAATGTGCTAAGAGAATTCCAGATGTTCGTGTTGATTTCTGGCCGCCATATTGGTGCACAATGGTGGTGCACCAACATGCATGGCGGCTCCATACAAAACTTGTTTGGATTTCCCCAGCCTTACATGTGTTGCTGCTGCGGATGCCTCCTATGAATGAATACCGTCTTACCTGTGAGAATTGAGGTACGCATTACCAGCAGACATGGAAGTGTCTCCAGTAAGCATCTTGAATGTACTGGTTTTCCCAGCTCCGTTGACACCCAGAAGACCAAAACACTGCGGGAAAGACGTCAAAAACCGAATTTACGATTATTGTTAAATTACTTGCCGAGCAATAACGAGTTCATAGTCCTGCATTCGCTGGCAAACTGGTGTTCCTATGAACCAGTGGCATGGACTGTTTTGCTCAGGAACGAGGGGCATTGCAGTCGTCGCCTTAGGAGTTTAAAAAAGACAGAACGAAGGGGTCTTATAGAAAAGGGAGTGTGCAAGCAATCTACAACTTACTTTGGTATGTTACGACATTTAGATCACCGAAGTCGTGAACGTTACTTGAGCAGTGACGAAAAAAACACTGAAAAATTCTGGCTTTCACGGGATTTAATCCCATGACCTCTATGATTCTGGTGCAGCCAGTGCTCTACAACCTGCGAACTCACAAAATGTCCAGTTCCCAGATAGCTTGATGGTTTAGGCCATTTTCGAGTTGCTGTTTGCCTCTGGTTCAAAACGAGTCTTGGTGCTCAACCATTCAAATGATAATGAGTGCCATTTGCATGAAAATACACCATTCTGGGAAAATCTCAGTCTGAATAGGCAGCTAAAACATGCGGAGCTCACTCTATCTTTTTAGCTACATTTATGTTTAAGTGTTAGTTTTCTGTAGTTTTTGGTGTTGTTGTTGTAATTTCCTTCCCGAGAGCACTTAAGTTTGTCTTTTCTTTTGCTACACTGTTTGCGCGCGCATTATTCAATTGTTTGCATTTAGTATTGTAATTGTAACGTTTACCGGTAATTCAAGATTCTAACGATAATGTAGTAACGTAAGTTCAAATTGTAACATTGACACAAATTCAAATTCGCACTTAACGAACACTTGCAACTGAAGATGATCGATCGAAACATGTCTTGTAAACTCAAAGTTGTTGTCCATTTTTTACGTACACCACTCATTTCCATTAGAATGGTTGTGCAGCAGGACTCCCTTTGAAACCGAGGCAAACAGCAACTCGGAAATGGGCTATTTGTAGAGCACTACAGCGGTCCCCACAGATTTTGGATTCAGATCGCACTGAATTTTACAGGCTTTCAAAAACGTTCATGAATGCGCCTTTCACATTTCGCACTTTCACTAAAATCTACCCTGGAAACAATAGCCTCCAGTATCGATTGTTTAAACTGCGATTTTAGTGCCGAACACCAACTGAGAAGAGAATGAAATTAAAGAAGCCATAACACTCACCTCTCCTTTCGGAACACCTAAGCACAATCTGTCAACTGCAAGGTGTTTGCCTCTTTTCCTCGAGTAGTAAACCTACAACCGGAATAAAACAAGACTTAAATTGTCGGAAGGAACGGGATGTCGGAAACCCACTGTCCCATATCGGTGAAGAAGCGGCTCAGGACGGACACAGCCTTTACAAGGACTGGTTCTCTTGCATGATTATTTGCGCTTGAATCTTCTCCACAAGTCAAAAGTCAGCTTTCTAATTTCCGGTCTACTCTGGTCAATTTAAGGCTGGTTTACACATACGACACAAGCATAAGCATAAGCAGAATACGCAGGCGCATTAAAGGCCCACCTTCAACCGACAGACATCGCGTGACGTGGAACAATTTTCATATACGAAAATCCCGCCAAAACTGAAATTCATCCAATCAGATTGCCACGATAAGTAATGCGAATTTCCATATCGAAAACAAAGGGTCGAAAAACCTGTTGGTTGAAAGTGGGCCTTTAACTTGTTGTTAATTAGTGTCTCTTGTTCACATGAAAGGTACCAATTATCAAAACGCTACTGCACCTGCATATGTTGCTTGTGCTTATGCTTGCGTCGTATGTGAAACCAGCCTTTACAGTCCTCCATGGACCAGCTCCCCAGGAGGTCCAGTAGCTCAATGGGTAGAGCATCCACCCGGTGTTACGGAGGTCCTGGGTTCAAGATGGGACTGGGTTTTTTCCGTTCGCCTTTCGCTCGTTGCCAAGCAACTACTTTCCCTTATTTTCACCATCGATCTCAGCTTATTGCTACAAAATTTCCGTACGTCAAAAACCGATCGACCCAGCACCACAGTCAGTTTCTTTACAAACTGACCTAATATTAATAGCCATCATATAGCTCATCATTTATAACTTGTAAAAGTTACCTTTGTTAGGTTCTCGATCCTTACAAGGTCCCCTCTGGCGCCTCCGCTAAGAACCCTTTCTTTCTCAGCTGTTACATCTTCGTCCTCTGAATCAACAGGCTCCTTAGATAAGTGCGTGCGTCTGTGAAATGGAGCCAATCATTAATATGGAGTAATGTTGCCCACAGAAAATCTTTGGCTTCTAGAGATGTGCTCTTAACATTTATCACATAAGGGGCAAAATTACCGAATTCTGATTGCCTGAGACGGAGGGCATATTTTTTCTTACTCACGAGGGCACTTTCAGTAATCAAGAGGGCATGGTTACTTGATCCTGATTGCTTAAAAGTTGCTTATCCAGAGCAATCGAAGTTACGAGAGAATCTTCTTCCAGATTCTGACTCTGATTAAACTGCTTTTTGTCCACATGTAAAATACCATTTAATTGAATTAAGCGCTATTTATCATGACAGCATCGATTCATTGAATTGAACTTCAACCGAATGAAAGCATGTTGAGTTGATTGCCATTTGTCTCGGCACTGGAGGGGCTTCTTTTGCCCTTTATGTGATAAACATGTAATCGCAATGTGACCTCGTGCAATTAAGGATTAATTTCACTTGTATTTTCAAAGTTTTCCGAATTGCCCGAGTCGCGAATTTTGTGAAAACTTTGAAAATACAAGTGAAATTAATCCTTCATTGCCCCTGGGCCTCTGCCGGCGATTGCATATACTAAGAGTTTAAGTTTGAAAAAAAGGAAGAAAACTAAAACGGCCCAGCAGACAAGTAAAAATCCAAAACCACTTCCGCGCAATTAACAAAAACGTTTATCCCTAAATAAGAGATGGGGTTAAGAGGATATCCGAGGATGACCATTTGCTTTATGACCATAGACCTTATTCATAAATGGCGGTCACATTTATAGTTCTTTTGTCCACGTGCAAATTAGCCTACCAAGCCTCATTTTAGAGCAACAATTCTTTTCAATTCACTGTAGGGTATCGAGGCTTGGTAGGCTAATTTGCTCTTCGACAAAAGAATTATAAATTGACCGCCATTTATGAATAAGGTCTATAAAGTCATTGAAACAATTTACCTTCATACTCTGTCGGTACTAGTTTTTTTCAATAAATTGATCATTCCTCACCTCGAGAGCGTTTTCAATTACTTTACATAAAACAAACGTAACTATTTAATTTGGTCGATAACAGCAGTCCACAGAATTACATCAGCCAATCAGCAAAACGAAAAGAAAATGCAACCCACTGCCTGTTAGGGTGGCAAAATGCATGCGAGCAAGTCACTTTTGTGCTTTTCTCTGACTGGCTGAAAATTGTGGCGTGACATTTTTAAAGGCCAATCACTGAGCACTACATTCGACACAATTGAAAACTACTCTATGGAAAAAGAGTTACCTCGGCTTGATAAAAAATCTGAACTCAATCAGAACAGTGAACAAAAAGAAAATTACACCCTCCACAGCCATGCACACCAGGTTACGAGTTGTCAACTCCCATTCAAACGGATCGCGAATCTTGCCGTATTCACCTAAAGACAAACAAACGAATCGCTAACCATCAGGAAAGAAACTAATTACCAGAATTGTTATCTTCGTGTGACCTGCAACAAATTTCTGCTTATCATTATGGACAAAAATCAGCCATGTCAAAGTTGTTGAGCGACGTTTCAATGGCGCCACGTCATAAATATCATGCCAATAAAATTACTAAGTCGACGAGATATATACATATACATATGCATGAAGGAGGCGTGAAAATATTAAGGTTGGGTTGAAGCAAAATAAAATAAATATATTGTAATGTCAAGAGTTTGGCACGAACGGAATCTGACAATCGAGCTTTGTGGGGTATTTTTTTAGAATCGTAAAATGTTTCACCAAAGGCTTGTGTTATTGGAAATATCATTATGGGACACGAGAGTGATCCATAAATCAAGATAGCAAAGAAAAGAAACACGACGACGGGTTCCTAAGTGACTCTGGATAGCATTTTCATGGGAAATTGTTTCTTTTTCGACAATGGAGCATCTCCGAGTTCATTTCACCCTCTTTTTCAAAGGAAATAATTCTAGCGTGGTGTATTTTTTGCAGAACAAAGCTTATTTCGTTTCATCAACACAAATATGAAAATAATTACTACTGATCACAAATATTTGAGACTTGAACTGCCTTTCTTAGAACTTGAGTCTAAAAGGAACTGGGAAAACTGGCCATTGCGCATCGGGTAATACACCAATATATCGGACTTAAGCTTGCGTAGCTGTCGGTATTGTTGACACAAGAAACAAATTAACGAGCGGCGAAGCCGCGCGGAGAATGGGAAGGGGCGCATTTCACAGCGCCCCTCCCATTCTCCAGGCGGCTTCGCCGCTCGTTAATTTGCTTCTCGCGCCAACAATACCGCAAGCCGTGCAGGCTAATCGGACTTTTGACTTTGTTTTTAATACGAATATTCAAAGTGGAGTTTAAAGTGCGTGGGCCAGAATCGGAACGTCAGTAGCTCATGACTAGGAGAGTACAACTTCGTTGTATTTGTGGAACGGTGTTTTTACAGACCGAGTTATTTTTAGATTGATTTTCCCGCGAAACCAGACCTTTCGAGCTAGTCGCAAGTCTTGTACGAGAAATTCTTATCCATGGGATTGAGAATGGTCACTCGTGCAAGCCAAATCGTATTTAAGAACTCGTCCAAAAAATAGCTTGATCTGTGAAAATGCCGTCAAATAAGCCTAGTATTGGAGTATAGACCTAGCATCGGCCTGGTATTAGCGTAGAACTGCTCTCGTATTGTCCTAGTATCGGCCTAGTATTGGCCCAGTATTGGCCTAGTATTAGTATCGGAGTTGTAGGCTCCTGGAACTAAGGTAGTGAGATTGACGATCAGGGGTCGGTTGTTCGAAGCTTGGTTAGCGCTAACCGTTGGTTAAGAGGTATCAAAACCTATAGGTTTCCATGGTATTTAACGCTGGTCAGCGCTAACCATGCTTCGAGCAACCCGGCCCAGGCATGGGCCTACTCCACCTCCAACACAAAAAAAACAACAAAAAAAACTTTTCTGCACAAAAACAAAGATTGAAAACTATACCTATTTGAGTGTAGTATTCTGTGAGGTACTGATTATTAGCGAGGTCCATAAGACCATGCCCCAAGCAATAGTTTGGAAATCCAAGGTTTATAATTCTCAAAGCATCGTATATTTTGGTTAGAACCTAAAAAAGGAAAAAAAGACTTGATCAAGAACCAATATAATAAAGATGCCGTTGAGATCTCTACAACCAATGCACAAAGAAAGCCGGAATACAAGCAGGTCGTGTCATTGCAGAAGAGGACGATTTGTCAAGCTTTACCTGAGATTACGGCAGGCGCGATGGCCTCATGGTTAGTGTGCTCGACTCCGGAGCGAGTGGTCCGGGTGCGGGTCCTGGCCGGGGACATTAGGGCCGTTTATACGAGAGAAAATAAGCCGCGGCTAACTCTGGCCGCGGCTTACGTAAGCCGCGAAAGGAACTATTTATACGAGTATAAACTCCCAGGCCAGGATAAGCCGTGGCTTGAGAAAGCCGTGAACGTGGATTTTGTACCATTTATACGGGGTGTTCGCGGCTTACGTAAGCCGCGGCCAGAGTTAGCCGCGGCTTATTTTCTCTCGTATAAACGGCCCTAATGTGTTGTGTTCTTGGGCAAGACACTTTACTCCCACGGTGCTTCTCTTCACCCAGGTGTATAAATGGGTACCGGTGTAATGCTGGGGGTAACCCTGCGATGGACTAGCATCCCATCCAGGGGGGAGTTAAAAATACTCCTAGTCGTTTAATGCTACGGAAACCGGATATAAGCACCGGCGTGTTGGGTCATTGGCTCGGAAAGCGCTTACCCCTTACGTGAGATCACAGCTTTGTCAATGTTCACGGCCTGATTTGAACTAAAGCTGTGTTGGCTAGGGCTTAATCTTTTACGTTACCATTTTAGTCAATCTCCACTTATCAATAGCGCTCATTTTGCTTCCGCCTTTGGGGTTACAATCTCACCTCGGCTGAAAGTGATATGACAAAAAAACTACGGAGAAGTCTCGGCTTGTTTTTGTTGTTGCCTCGCAGATAGGAAACAAGTTGCTTGGCGACTAAGGTCATTAAGTTCATTACACCTTTAACATCAATAGTTGCATTTGAACATTTGTAGGCGCTTGATTTTGAAGATCCCACAGACTAGCAGGACACATTGTTCATTCAGAACCTAGAGAGACGACCTAGTTGTAGCAACCCACTGGTTCTAGTAGCTCAATGGGTCGAGCATCCGATCGGAGTTACTGAGTTTCGAACCTACCAAAGACTCTGATTTTTTCTTTTCCACCCTGGTCAGAGTTTTTCTTTGTCCTTGTGTGGGCCCATTTCCATTAGTAGGGCTAACGCCCACATGGTTCATATGGGGTAGAAAACTAGCACTTCACATTACACTCTAATCAGTTAAGTCTGATTTTTTTTTAGTTGTCCTTTCGCCCGGCCCGTCCCCAAGCAGCTAGTTTACTATCCTTCCCACGGGCATATTACACCTTAACCAACTATAGTCTCGGATATTCAAACAAACAAGCACGTTTCGACAAATTTGTCACATACCATATCCCACACTACGCCAGAAAACACGTTGGCTCGTGTGTACAACGCTTTATTTCTTGGAAATACTGAGCTGAATACCCTGGACCGCGAATGGTTGGTTGTAAATTAGCTAAACAAAATAAGTCAAAATATGGAATTTCACGTCATACCACATCGTCCGGAAAGAGTTGCAAGATGAAGGTAGTGACGGTGGCAGTGACTCCGAAAAACATATTGACCACGATCATAAACACATAGGCCGAACTTGCTTCACTGAACAAAAACGCTCCAGGGTACATGACAGGGGTGATGGACCACCTGCAAAAGAAGGTTAGTGAAAATGAAAACGTCCGATATCGATTTCAGGTCGAGTCAAGAAAAAAATTAGCGCATGATTTAACTCTGCTGTCGTGCTGTGGAAAAAAAGTCCCTTTTCTTCGCTTTTGCACTACTTCTCTTAGTGACTGACTGAAAAATGTCGCAGCATATTCTTAGCCAATCAAAACCAACTGTGGTTTGCTGGCCTGTTTTTTCCTGCACTTCGCGCCGGATGCATCATTTACTTTGCGTTGTGTGATTGGCCCATCGATTTCTCTTAGTCCGCCAGCTTTCGGTTTAACATCGCATAATCGGTTGACACGAGATAAAGCAACTTTGTCAAGTACGAGGAGATAAAACAGCACTGACTTACCCGTAGAGCAAAAACAGGCAGACAACAGCTGGAAAGTTGGTGTCAGAGGAGTAGGCAGGCACATTAAACCATCGCAGTAGAGCGATGCAGGCACAGGCTGGAATCAAGTAGTTACACTGAAGGGAGAGAAACACAAGCATAAACGAATAGAATGAGGTGTATTTGATGCCTTCTCAAAATAATAGTTCGACAACTGAAGATTTCAGTTCTGAGAACGCGCAGTAACTAATATTTTGTCCTCCAAACCTAATACACGTGCGCAATACAAAAAATCGAACTCGCTTTTCAATCTAAGGCCCTCAACTAACCCTAAGGTTACTTCTTGTCAACACCGTTTGACGCCGACTATTTTACTCAAGCCCCTGTCTTCCTACTTGTAAATGGTTATATTATATTATATTTTTTCCAGTTATTTTTGTCTGTTGTGTCCAACTTGCACTAAAATAGTTTCTATTTGGCTGAGCGAAACAAAGGGAATAGAAAAAGGAATGGCTTACCACATCCCATGCATAGTTCGAAAGCCAGTAGATAACGGGATCCACACCACTGACAAACTGAAGATGTTTGGCTTTTGACGCTCGCTCGGTGACAAGAAACACGACAAAGCTGGCTGGTACAAAGGACATAGCTATGATGACAAATATGGCGATCACAAGGTCTGTTCCTTGACGCCTAAGAGCAAATAAAAAAGACAGTATTAATCACGTTTTCAGGAACTCAATACCTTCAAAAAATCATACCCCCCCCCCCCCCCCCCATCCCCGCAGAGGAGGCATCATTGTAGCCTGCGCTTATATAGAGTTGCAGTGATATAGTATTACATATGTAGTGTGTGTTACTTGAAAAATGCAAGCGCGAACGGAATAATCGGGAAATGATGACGTTTTCACATTAAATGCCCGCAAGTAATTCTTGGGTAATTATGACGTAGAAGAAAATGGCCGAAGAACAAGAGATCACGTGAACATAATTGTGGAAAAACATCTTGCCCTTTGTCACGGTGCGTCATACGTTTATACAAGGTCCGTACTGCCACGACTTCGGGCCAGTTTATCAACCAATGAGAAGGATCACCAAAATCAATCGCGACTTCCACGCGCAATTCTTCCCGCGCTTTGAGCAAGTTACACGGAATTGCTACGAATTTGGATTGGTTCATTTGCGCTGTTTGCACCTGCTGTGATTGGTCAAAATAATTACTTTCAGTTGGTATTTGCTTTACTACACTCGATTGAAAACGGCTCTATACCACTGGTCAAGAGGAAACTGAGCCCATCATGGCGCCGATGTTCCCAATAAAGACATATCTCTTCACTTACATATATCTGACTGACAATTGGTTCTCGTCGGTTTTATTAAAGGGGTGATTAAATACTGTTATACCTGCCGAAAGAGATGAAGAACAAACACAATTAGTAAAATCTTTCTAACACTTAAAAAGCATTAAACTCTAGACAATGACAAAGTCCTGACGGGGAAGAACGTTAACCATTCACATTCCAAGTCGACTCGACTGTTTCGAGTAGCGAGCATAAAGAAGCGAGACCGTTAAAATGTCCCTTAACCCCAAAATATTTTTTTCGCTAAAATGAATCTTTGCACCTGTTCGAGACGCATTGCGGCCATTTTTTCCTTTTTCTAACAAATCCTGCCATTTTATAGGTTTCGGAAGTTGCGAAAATCCAAGCATCGGTTGTTCACGACCGAATGAGAAGGGGAGTGGGTCTATTCCTGTTTTTACGTCACAATCTACTTTTGCATGCATTTTTACAAAGAGAAATGTAAATCAGTTTGTGACGTAAAAACAGGAATAGAACCACTCCCCTTCTAACTCGGTCGTGAACAAAAGATGCTTCGATTTTCGCAACTTTCGTAGCCTCTAAACTGGCAGGATTTGTTAGAAAAAGGAAAAAAAAGCCGCGATGCGTTTCGAACAGGTGCAAAGCTTCATTTTAGCGAAAAAAATATTTTGGGGTTATGGGCATTTTAAGTTAAAAATTCCGAATTTTTAACTTAAAATGCCCATAACCCCAAAATATAAACAAATCGGTCACTTTGGCAAAGTGACCGATTTGTTTATAAATCGTTTGATTAAGCGGTTAGCTTTGGAGAGGAAAAATAACGCAAATTAATAAGATCTACTCGCAGACATTAACTTTGTACAATCAGTGTGTATGACGGATCATACCATAGGCTGCTGGATTCCCCTTCTCCTTTGACAGAGAGGCACGGAGAATTGCATTGTTCATGACATTTAAGTAGGTTGGTAAAGCGTGGTAACCTTTACTGTTGTACCAAGCCTAAAATGAGAAAGAAGAATCGTTAAAGCTCTTGACAGGGGATAAAACGAACTCCATCACCAACAACAAACGTACTTCGGAGCGATACGTTCTCGTTTTTTCAAACGTTCCCCACCTGGTTAGTGGAAAGAACAGTAGCGAAAAAGTCTTTTGGGAATTTGATTATATTAATATGCAAAAATAGAGGTACATTTTTCTATTGTTTTGGCACCAACATGGCCGTCTTATCACGTGAGTGCAATAAAAGAATACAAGGACAGTCGAGCAAATGCACGTGACGTCACCTTCATGACATTACATCAAACCAAATGGCTTCGCTGAAGCAACACGTTTTCGTGTCCGCAGTAGAATGAATAAGCTGTATTGACAACTACAGAAAAAGCTGAATTATCTCTTTTTCTGAAAGGAACTGAAGTAGGTATCGTAGATTAGAATTAGGGACGACGGGATAGAGCTGATCAATGTATAATGGGATCGATTCCCGGACTTGTCATCATACGCAGGTCTTTGTTGGTTCTCTACTCTCTTCCGAGAGGTTTTTCTACAGGTACTCCGGTTCTCCCCTCTCGTCAAAACTCAGATTTTTATTTGATTTGCTCTGCATTACGCCTGATTTATATCAATCAATCAGTACCTGGGGGTGTAGGGATGGCGCAGTGGTGAGAGCACTTACCTCCCACCAATCTGCCCCGGGTTCGATTCCCAGACTCGGCGTCATATGTGGGCTGAGTTTGTTGGTTCTTTACTCTGCACCGAGGTTTTCTCCGGGTACTGTGGTTCCCCCACCTCCCTTCAAAAACCAACATTTGACTTGATTCGCATTGATTGTTAATGTCTCCAATTAGCGCTCCAGCGCTAGAACGACTAGACACTGAAGTAAGTTACTTTCTTTTCTAACCAATTAATGGCGCATTGGTGCTGGGATATGTAACTTCGACATTTATAGGGATAAGAAAAATTAAGAATTTTTTTATTCGTTTACGAAGTCCTTCCACTGCAACACATAATTGACTCGAATTGACCTGCTCTTCGGTGTGCTCGAGCACAAATGACGTCACAGAAGTCCACGTTGCAGCCACATTGATCAACAGAATGCTATCCGAAGTCTGGTTTTCGTCAGATTCGAGTCCTCGGGATGCAATTAAACGAGCATATGATAGTCAATGAAAACTGAAGCAAGCCTTTTAGATGCAACAGGCCCTTTACATAACCGTGTCACGTGACCTTGTCAATCATAAAAAATGGTCGTGGTACAAAGTAGACGCCAGAAATGGAAAGAGCGTGATGAAATTAGTCAGAGTGCCAATTTTGAGGCCACTGACATTTATGTGAGAGATTTTTCAGTAATTTTAATGTTTAAAAATTTACTGAGATTTACATGGCAAACAGCTGCTGCATGGCAAAGCTTGGCATCCAAGCATTAAAATCACTGTAAAATCTCTCTCATAAATGTCAGTGGTCTCAAAATTGGCACTCTTACTAATTTCACCACGTTCTTTCCATTTCTGACATCTATTTTCTACCAGCACCATTTTTTATAATTGAGAAGGTCACGCGACACGGTCCTGAAAGGGCCTATTTTTCCTCTTCACATGCGACCCAAAACACAACTGACTCTACTGACAAACCTTAACGGCTTCCCTGATAGCCAATCGTCTGACAGACGGTATTTTCACTTTGTCGAGTTTCTGAGGCACCCAACTAACGACTTCACCAAAGGACAAGGCCCCATACCTGGAAGTTATAATAGCATTTTATTATAAAACGTAGCGCATGAAGCGAATTGCGTAATTACATTACATTAGAATAAACCTAGTAAAATTACAACTTGTCAACTTGATGTGGACAGTGCATTACATTTTATAATTACTTTGAATTTGTATTTTTCACATTTTTAAATCACTCCGAATTTACAGCCTGCAACTTCGAAATGATAAAAAGTTTACTACACATAATTAATAATGTTGGAAAATATCCAGCTAGAGACCATGAGCTTTAAAGCACATGTGGGGGAAGAAACTTTTCTTAAAGCGCTCTGTTTTATATTTCATCAGGAATGTATTTTACTATAGACAGAGATAACATAAATAATAGGACGGAATGAACGAATGCCCGAAAGGGCATCATCTAAGACGGATCAAAGGACAAACCTGACCGTACTGACGAGCCAGTTTGAGAGTTGCTATTCTTTCGTCGAAAGAAGAGCTTAGCGAGTGCAGTGCTCGAGGAATTATCCCCAGCCAAAACATTGATGATGACATTTGTCTCGAAGATGTGATGACGTTTTAGGATCTTGGTCAGTGGCACATAAAACTGTGGGCAACTGCTCCGCGTTACGTGCCCAAATTTTTCACGAGGTCGCGGTGTACAGACGAAATGGTCATATTGTTGCTTTGCAACGCATGCGCTTGATTAGTGGTGTTATGATCGGCCCGCTGAATTACTGAACTGTCAAAGTATTTACCTAGATTTTGGTTTGACGAAAGTCGATTAACGACCATTCGTTTGTACCATGATATTGGAGATCATTTTGAAATGTATTTTCCGCAAGACTAAGATCATGCATGCACATAAGAAAGATAACAATACAAACCTGTGAAGCTTAAATGTTTGTGTGGTATACAACAGATACTTCGAGATATTCCTGCCAGTAATGTTCCGCAGTGTGTCCCTTGTAATGGTAACTAATGGTAACGGGAGTGGCCCCGCTGCACCCCTGTCACACACATAGGCAGTCTTGTTACGTGAGCATCGACACCCTCTACCAGTGTCCTTGTGAGTTATCGAGTGAGATATGTTGGAACTGTTCGAGAAAATATACGGCAAATGCCAATTTGAAGGATTCAAGTAATCGTTTGACAGTTCATTGACGGAAGACGAACAGGACTGGCTAAACATCTGCGCCAGTTGCTCCTTCGAAGGTCTCTCTCCTAAACTCTGTTTTGTCGCGTTGATTGACCGTACAGATCGAAGGCAACATGTTGCACCCACTCCAGAGGGCAGAGTCAGGGTTTTGTCAAGTCGAGACGCCAAGTGGTTGACTCCTTTCGCCTCGTTTGCAAACGGGATGTAGTTTGGCCGCGGAAACATGGACGGAGACAGTTCCAGAGGGGTTTGGTCAGGTGACTTTGGGAATGACAGAGCCATAGTCATGGCAATAGCAATAAAAATGGCGGGTAGAAGGATTTGAGAAATGACCCCTTTGAAGTTGCGTCGAGCATGATGGAATCGTTTCAACACCAAAGCATAAAACTGTTGCATTTTCAGACGAAAACCAGCCAGCGTGTGAGTGCTAACGCCTTGAAATGCTGCGTTTAATGGTGTCTGATCGCCTGTAAAAAACAATGGCTGATGGTGTTAGTTTGTAAAGAAAGTGTGATGCTGCGTTGCTGCGTACTTGAAGAGAGGAAATGCGGTAATATCAGCTGAGTTGATGAAAGGAAATCAACCAACGCAGAGCGAATGAAAATTTGACGGTGGGCTCGAAACGTTCACTTTCTTATTTCCCGGCGCCAGTCAATTAACTTTCATCAACTGAGACAAGACCAAAGTTCACACAAAAAAGGTTACATGAATTATTGCAAGCTTCATGAGCAGAAAAATTAAACAAATACTGAAATGAACGGATAAACAGATGAATGGACCTAAAAACAAACAAAAAAGGAACAAATACATAGAATCATAACAACTTTGCTGCTTCATGGAAAGCAGAATAACCCAGCTCCAAGTAAATGTCTTTGCTGAAAACAAGGTTAACACATCTTGGAAACTGGCAACTGCCTGTTTCACGTCACTTATCAAAGCTGGCTAGTCAATGGAAGTTACATCACCTACCATCTTGAAAGCTAGCCTCTTCTTGTATCTCCGGAGATAACAGCCGTTCCCTTGTGTCATACCGACCACTTGACAGATCCTTCAGTTCCAATTCTCTTCCTGCCATTAGATCCAGGTTCCACTCGTCATCCTGTTCCCCGCTGACCCCAGAGCTTGGGGAATCACCAGGGTTCGAGGAGCTTTCAAAGTTTGATGAGTTGACTTCTAATGTGGAGTGCGAGCAAAGAAGAGAAACATTTAATTAAATCTCTCAGATAGCATGCGCGCTATGATTGGCTAATTTACCGGGCTATATTCTACAGTACGGTCCACAACATGTAAGTTTGGAATTTTGATTCAAAATTTTCAAGAATGTTTTTTTTTGATGTTATGTGAAACAAACTTGTGAAACTCTGGGAACCTTGCAAGCAACTACTTCAAAAAAGCCTATATGATTTATCCGTCTTTCATATTTGTACGCATAGGCCACGGGCCATAAATCAACAGAAAAAAAACTCGGTCCGTAACTTACGGTACGGACCTCGAACTCGGATAGTAAGAGGTATTTGATGGAACAAAATGGCATATTTGGGCATATAAATCTGAGATATGTAGTTGTAGATTGTATTTTGTGCCAAAAAACTAGAAAAAAACAAGATGATAAAATCCGAATTTGTCATTTCCGGAGGAAATCAACGCCACTTTAAGGTTGCCAGTTCTTTCCATTCTTGTTTCGCCCGGTTTTTTTTTAATCCTGAGCTAGAGAACGAAGTAATAATTGAAATCTGAATGTATAGCAAAGTACATGAAATAGACGAACTCCACTTTTACAGTCATCATCAGTTCCTTCTCCCCGTATGGAGAATAGGGCCGGCCACTTTTACAGTACGTGCCTTTTTATTACTAATTATTTTTGTTTCATTGGTGTAGACTATCCAATAGGCCATTTTCGAAATATCAATATTCAACTTGATAGTGAGGCAGAGAGGACAAACACAATAGAAACAATTTGCAATGAATGTGAAAGATATTAACATATCACCCACTTTCCTTTGTCCTTGTCCTCTAAACTTCTCTTTCAAGCTGAATTTTAATATGTCGAAAGTAGCCTATTAGAAGCTGTTGATGGGTTGTCTTGGTGTCTGATTGGCTATTAAGTGTACACTTGAAGATATATCTACCGGTAAATTGTAAGAGGTCTTACTTGTAATGAGAACCCATGAGGTCCACATTTTAGTGTTTGTCCTTGTACGGAAATGGGCCCACAGATAGAAAAATGATTGATCAGGAGCATGTAAAAATATACATTCAAAATTAAACTGAACCTGAAACTGAACTGTACTGCTGTAGTAATGAATGAACTACAGAGCCAAGCAAGAACAGGATAAAGGCGTAAGAACAACTTCAACATTTACAGAGAAACCTGGAAAAAAAACTTGGGGCTTGAAAAGGAATCGAGTTCACGACCACGTGATTACTCCGCACTCTGCTATACTCACTGAGCTATCAGGTGAACTCGGTCAACATCGAGTTCGTATAGTTTCTAGTCAAAGAGGGTAAATACAGGAAGGTGAATAGCAGAAACTTCAAAGGCAGGATTCCACCTCACTAACGAATACCCTAAGCCAGTGTTTCACCGCGAATTCAAAATGTGGAAAGGGGAAATCAATAATATGATGACAGAAATTTTGCCAAGTAAAAACTGTATAAACTCCAACCTGAGTCGTCTCGAGATGCAACATCAGTTACCTTGAGGAAAACCTGAAAGAAAATAATTTGAATCTATGAAAAAAGGGGCACGAATGTCAAAAAGGGCAAGATTAAGCGGGTTGCGCGTAGGCAGTTAAAAAAGAAATGTCGCCCAAGGCGTTTGAAGCTTATTTAACTCGATCTCGACACTGGCATTTCGATAATCGTTTAATATCACCTCGCTTTAAATTTACGATTATCATCATTATTTTACAACTATGAACGTCTGAGTGAAAAGGAATGCTCGGAACTGAAACTGTGCCTTTTTAAATACAATCAAGTCAGTGTCTAGACAGGGGACTCCATTCTGTGGCTAAACCTTCAATAAGACTCAGTAAGAATTTTAGACAGCAAACGTGACACAACGAGAAACATTTTAAAATCAGGGCTTAAGCTTAGCCACTGTTGAGATGTGATTCTACACCACATGACCAGAAATAGCTGACAATGAAAAATCCCGGTATCTTGCTCTTTCGAGAAGTTGTTCCTAAAAGCTAGAGCTCCGAATTCAAATTCATTTCCGGCGTTTTTTTTTCTCTTTTTACTCTGTTCAGCCGTTGGGCTTGCTTTGAGTAGAGTTAGAGTTGCCAAATCAAATTCCTGGCACGGCTCATACCACTTCATTAGGCTAACTCTAGTGACTACTCGACAGAGGCGATACTTATTAACCTAGTCGAAATTCCGTAGTTTCGTGCATTAGGTGTCATGTGCATCCCAATGAAATGATTGAGGAAAAAATTCCTTCCCTTATCTCTCGCTCCTGCGAACCAAAATTGAGAACTTGCTCAGCAAAATAGTTTCTTACCTCTTCTAGGGCAGTGTCTGTCAGTCCAAAGCTATCAATCCCCAATTCACTTTTTTTCTGCTCCAGATCACTAAAGAATCTTTCAAAGCCTCCTCGTTTCACGGAGTTATCAGGGAGAATAAATGTTAGTTCCTGTTGCGTGTTCTGCTGTAACTCGGCAGCTTGAACGTGAGATCTGATGAAGTTCGTCACCTTTTTCACATGGTCCTCGCTGTTGTTTCTATGATCTAAAAATTAGTCATCATGAATTCACAATTTGTACAATGCACTAAGGTGAATATGAAAACAGCTCAAACCAAACACTCAAATGCGCAGCAATCGCTGCAATAGTGAACTTGTGATTGGAGTATGAGAACGACTACGAGTGTGAGTTTTCTGTACTGGGCACGAGCATTGCGTTCAAAGAACAAGAATTTTCGAAATGCGTGTTCTCAGAACTGAGAACTCGTATTCGTAGTTGTCCTCGAACTCCAATCTGAAGGTCGATAATGAAACCAGCGCGCGATTTTTATGTGCACGTGAGCGAAAGAAGAAAATTCGCACACCCATAGGAACTCACGCTTTCAAGCAAAGCCAGAGAACACATGGAGGTCACTATCTGTACGACTACAAGAGCCTAAGACCGGAAACGCAAAACTTGCACCCCTAATTTGAGTGACTGACTTCTCAAGCCAAGTCATCTTTGGATTGCCACTTCCTGTACTAATTCAAAAGTTAATTTATGTACATGTGATGCAATCATACACAACAATTGACGAAGTTGACAACACCCGGCGAAAGTCTCTGCTTTAGGCGGCAATCGGAGACAACTGTTGACACATTGACCTTTTCGACCCTCTATTCCGTAATTTTTAACTCTTTTGTCCTTGCTACGCTACCCAATGGACCATTTTCGAATTTTCACCGCTGGACTGGGTCTAGCATGAAATGGAGGCTAATGCAGATTTGCCCGCATTAGCCTCCATTTCAAGCTAGATCCAGTCCAGCCGTGAGAATTCGAAAACGGTCTATTTTCCCCCTCCCACCAAACAATTTTGTGTCGTAATTGACCGAAGCGGAAAATACCATAATACTCTTTGTTTGTCCCCCCGCTTCAAAAAAAATTGCATAAGCATTGCTTCCAGTTTCTCTTGGGACTTACAATGTTACCAAGAGAAAACAAAAACAACGCTTATTCAAAATTTGGAGGGACAAACAAAGAGTATATTGATCTTTGACTACAAACGGGCAACATTGAGTTGGGGAAGGGACTCTTGGAAAATTTTTTGCGCGTTTCAAATAGCCCTGTTATTTTACGCATAACAATTGCTGCTCAGACACAATGTGTCAACTCATTTTGACGCCGATTGGAGTCAAGGAACGAAGATCTCTTGGAGAAAAAATCATTCCTCTTCCCGATACTAATTACTATCACTGAAATTTCTGAACAGGACTCGCTTTCGAAATGAGGCTACATTGTACATGAAAGTGACTCACTAGGCTTAAGTGTATTATTGAACGACATCACCCCTGAAGTTTCCAGCCCCTGGCTTGATCCCGTGGGTGGCACGTGAATATTTACCATGGACCCTTGGGGAGTTCTATCGCGTTTTTTCACCAGAGTGAGGTGGTACCCGTCTCCAAAATGGCTCTTCAAGAATAGCGGTGAGCCAACACAGCGCAGCTTCCCGTTTGAAACAATGGCAATGCGGTCTCCAAGTAGATCAGCTTCGTCCATAAAATGCGTGGACAGCAAGATAGTTCGGCCTACAGTTGCAATAAGAACATTAGCTTGGTCAGGTCAATCCATGAAATCGCGCCTAACAAGGTAACCATTAGCTTTGAGGCCACCACCTCCAAAAGTGACACAGGCCATGTTAGAGTACAAAACAAAAGCAGGATGTCGCTCGCGTTTTGCATAATATTAGAGTCAAATTCCCGAAAGACTCTTTCGCAATTGTTCACAACACCAACATGTCCGCCAATAACGTCTGTTGCAAGCCGAGACGTACTTCATTTATAATATGAATGGAACAATATTCTGATGCTATGCTTTCCAAAGCAGACTTAACAGAATGAACTAGGAGAGCAGGTGTTAGGAATATACGTTCTTTAGAGAAAACGGTGCACGGAAAACAGAAATGTCGAACTGAACTGGGGTTCAAAGTATTCTGTACATTGATTCTACTATGGCAAATAAGGAAGGTAGTCTGGTTTCTTCTGAATGCACCCTCAAAATGCACTTTTGAACCATTTCATTCGCCATAGAGAACATGTGGAAATTAAAACAGAAAAGGAACTTGAAGTTTTCTGCAGGAAGAGTATATGATCGTTGATAAATCAGAAACTGTGTCGAGGCCCTTTCAAACGGTAATCCGGATTTCGTCCAATCAAAAGGCCTGAGATTTGAGCAAACACATCGGAAATTACAAATTATCTAAATTTTATCCGTCAATGATAAACGGGCACACTTCGAGCGCTACCAACAGGGCAAGCCCCAATTTACCTAGGTGGGTCACAAATTCGAATGCTCTGCCACCGAATAACAGAAGTTCGTGGACATTAGTCTTTGATTAACCCAGTTCACGTAACAATCCTCGTGCCATTCTGAAAAGTCAAAGGTCAAATGGTGGCATATCTACGATGATAGTAAGAGTGACAGTAACTTTTAAAATAGTAAATAAGCGACAGGCTAAGAAGCAAGTAAATCTACATCTGTGGTCACCTTTCTTGTATTTAATTAGCAGGTCCCATATGGCCCTCCGAGCGTAAGGATCCACACCAGCAGTGGGCTCGTCTAAGATCACTGTTCTCGAGCCCGCTGCAAAGGCCATCGCAACCGAGAGCTTTCGCTTCATGCCGCCACTCAGGGTCTCCACTGCGCAGTGCCGTTTAGTGGGAAGACCTACGTCCATTACGAGCCTATCAAAAAAATGTCAATATTTTCAAGACGTCTGGGACGGTTGCTGGAAGCTTGGTTAGCGCTAACCTTTGGTTAACAGGTATCAAAACCTATAGGTTTCCATGGCATTTAACGCTGGTTAGTGCTAATCATGCTTCGAGAAATCCGGGCCTGTTTGTCAACGTAGCTAGGTGGAAAGGGTAAATATCCAAGTCAATTCCAAATTTTCAGTTGCACTGTACAAATAAAGCTGCTGTTTCCAGTCGGAGAAACAAAACAGAATCGTAAAATGAAAATTTGCTTAAATAAGTGTGTGCGGGTCTTGGAGATCTGCACCTGCCTGAGGCGAACTTAAGTTACTGCAGCTGCGAGGTGTACAGGGAGAAGATACTTCCAATCAATTTCTTGCGCTTGCACTTTCTCAGTGGTCGTCCTTACGACAAATGATGATTAGTGACGATCGCAGCCCAAAATTTCTCCTTCTGCCTCAAGTGGAGAGAAATCTGGAAAGGAGTTCTCTGAGGCAATTTGCCAATATTGAAGGTTTGCAAAGGTATGACGCTATGGCGGCCATATTATCCACCACCGTAAGCAGCCATTTGCTATAGACCGAATGCATAAATGGCGGCCAAAAAATGTCTTCTTTTCTTTATTTGCTAATTAGACTCACTAGCCTTGCACCATTATGCATTCGGTCTATTTGCATGCATACTGACGGACATATCATAACAGGATTGAAAGCAAGCAAAAGAGCAAGATTACTCACTGATCCATCTCTCTCTTCACATCACTTTCTGGCATTCCTTTCATTCGCGCGTAAAACCATAAATGCTCATCCACGGTCAGCCTATAATGCAGAAAAATGTGAAGATAAAGTCTCGGTTCACAGGGGAGCTTACGCGACGAGAACATCTAAAGAAAATGTAATGAGCAGTCCAGGATAGCACAGATCATATGGTACAAGAAAACGAATTGGAAGGCTCACGCAATAATAATTAACTCGCGCTTCATGACGGAGAACTCATAGGTAAAAAAATCAGCATTATTTTGCTGATGGAATTTTCAACAGCGTTGTTGAGGGGAAGAGGATAGTAAACTCTCAGCCAATGTGTAAGGGATTTTTTCTTGCAAAAGCACTTTAAAAAAGAACTGTAAACATCCTTAGGGCCGCGTGCTTGCCACAGGAGCATGATGTTATTCGAAGACCTCAAATGTCTTGCACAAGGTGCGCGGCTTTTATACGAATCAGAAAAATGCAGATATATGGATTCATTAATATTTCCCAAATGACATATTCGATGGCGTTGACAACGTTCTCGTGTTTAAATTCTCCCCAGCGCGACATATTAAATATAGTTTGAATAACTTTGAAAATTTCCTTGAAAAGGCGACACCGAGCTACTACAGAGATCACCACCCTACAGTGTAGCTCCCAAGAAAAAAAAATTACTAAAAAT
>NC_090884.1:41822349-41852349 GCF_036669925.1 Montipora capricornis
ATGGAATTTCACGTCATACCACATCGTCCGGAAAGAGTTGCAAGATGAAGGTAGTGACGGTGGCAGTGACTCCGAAAACATATTGACCACGATCATAAACACATAGGCCGAACTTGCTTCACTGAACAAAAACGCTCCAGGGTACATGACAGGGGTGATGGACCACCTGCAAAAGAAGGTTAGTGAAAATGAAAACGTCCGATATCGATTTCAGGTCGAGTCAAGAAAAAAATTAGCGCATGATTTAACTCTGCTGTCGTGCTGTGGAAAAAAAGTCCCTTTTCTTCGCTTTTGCACTACTTCTCTTAGTGACTGACTGAAAAATGTCGCAGCATATTCTTAGCCAATCAAAACCAACTGTGGTTTGCTGGCCTGTTTTTTCCTGCACTTCGCGCCGGATGCATCATTTACTTTGCGTGGTGCTGATTGGCCCATCGATTTCTCTTAGTCCGCCAGCTTTCGGTTTAACATAGCATAATCGGTTGACACGAGATAAAGCAACTTTGTCAAGTACGAGGAGATAAAACAGCACTGACTTACCCGTAGAGCAAAAACAGGCAGACAACAGCTGGAAAGTTGGTGTCAGAGGAGTAGGGCAGGCACATTAAACCATCGCAGTAGAGCGATGCAGGCACAGGCTGGAATCAAGTAGTTACACTGAAGGGAGAGAAACACAAGCATAAACGAATAGAATGAGGTGTATTTGATTGCCTTCTCAAAATAATAGTTCGACAACTGAAGATTTCAGTTCTGAGAACGCGCAGTAACTAATATTTTGTCCTCCAACCTAATACACGTGCGCAATACAAAAAATCGAACTCGCTTTTCAATCTAAGGCCCTCAAACTAACCCTAAGGTTACTTCTTGTCAACACCGTTTGACGCCGACTATTTTACTCAAGCCCCTGTCTTCCTACTTGTAAATGGTTATATTATATTATATTTTTTCCAGTTATTTTTGTCTGTTGTGTCCAACTTGCACTAAAATAGTTTCTATTTGGGCTGAGCGAAACAAAGGGAATAGAAAAAGGAATGGCTTACCACATCCCATGCATAGTTCGAAAGCCAGTAGATAACGGGATCCACACCACTGACAAACTGAAGATGTTTGGACTTTTGACGCTCGCTCGGTGACAAGAAACACGACAAAGCTGGCTGGTACAAAGGACATAGCTATGATGACAAATATGGCGATCACAAGGTCTGTTCCTTGACGCCTAAGAGCAAATAAAAAAGACAGTATTAATCACGTTTTCAGGAACTCAATACCTTCAAAAAATCATACCCCCCCCCCCCCCCATCCCCGCAGAGGAGGCATCATTGTAGCCTGCGCTTATATAGAGTTGCAGTGATATAGTATTACATATGTAGTGTGTGTTACTTGAAAAATGCAAGCGCGAACGGAATAATCGGGAAATGATGACGTTTTCACATTAAATGCCCGCAAGTAATTCTTGGGTAATTATGACGTAGAAGAAAATGGCCGAAGAACAAGAGATCACGTGAACATAATTGTGGAAAAACATCTTGCCCTTTGTCACGGTGCGTCATACGTTTATACAAGGTCCGTACTGCCACGACTTCGGGCCAGTTTATCAACCAATGAGAAGGATCACCAAAATCAATCGCGACTTCCACGCGCAATTCTTCCCGCGCTTTGAGCAAGTTACACGGAATTGCTACGAATTTGGATTGGTTCATTTGCGCTGTTTGCACCTGCTGTGATTGGTCAAAATAATTACTTTCAGTTGGTATTTGCTTTACTACACTCGATTGAAAACGGCTCTATACCACTGGTCAAGAGGAAACTGAGCCCATCATGGCGCCGATGTTCCCAATAAAGACATATCTCTTCACTTACATATATCTGACTGACAATTGGTTCTCGTCGGTTTTATTAAAGGGGTGATTAAATACTGTTATACCTGCCGAAAGAGATGAAGAACAAACACAATTAGTAAAATCTTTCTAACACTTAAAAAGCATTAAACTCTAGACAATGACAAAGTCCTGACGGGGAAGAACGTTAACCATTCACATTCCAAGTCGACTCGACTGTTTCGAGTAGCGAGCATAAAGAAGCGAGACCGTTAAATGTCCCTTAACCCCAAAATATTTTTTTCGCTAAAATGAATCTTTGCACCTGTTCGAGACGCATTGCGGCCATTTTTTCCTTTTTCTAACAAATCCTGCCATTTTATAGGTTTCGGAAGTTGCGAAAATCCAAGCATCGGTTGTTCACGACCGAATGAGAAGGGGAGTGGGTCTATTCCTGTTTTTACGTCACAATCTACTTTTGCATGCATTTTTACAAAGAGAAATGTAAATCAGTTTGTGACGTAAAAACAGGAATAGAACCACTCCCCTTCTAACTCGGTCGTGAACAAAAGATGCTTCGATTTTCGCAACTTTCGTAGCCTCTAAACTGGCAGGATTTGTTAGAAAAAGGAAAAAAAAGCCGCGATGCGTTTCGAACAGGTGCAAAGCTTCATTTTAGCGAAAAAAATATTTTGGGGTTATGGGCATTTTAAGTTAAAAATTCCGAATTTTAACTTAAAATGCCCATAACCCCAAAATATAAACAAATCGGTCACTTTGGCAAAGTGACCGATTTGTTTATAAATCGTTTGATTAAGCGGTTAGCTTTGGAGAGGAAAAATAACGCAAATTAATAAGATCTACTCGCAGACATTAACTTTGTACAATCAGTGTGTATGACGGATCATACCATAGGCTGCTGGATTCCCCTTCTCCTTTGACAGAGAGGCACGGAGAATTGCATTGTTCATGACATTTAAGTAGTTTGGTAAAGCGTGGTAACCTTTACTGTTGTACCAAGCCTAAAATGAGAAAGAAGAATCGTTAAAGCTCTTGACAGGGGATAAAACGAACTCCATCACCAACAACAAACGTACTTCGGAGCGATACGTTCTCGTTTTTTTCAAACGTTCCCCACCTGGTTAGTGGAAAGAACAGTAGCGAAAAAGTCTTTTGGGAATTTGATTATATTAATATGCAAAAATAGAGGTACATTTTTCTATTGTTTTGGCACCAACATGGCCGTCTTATCACGTGAGTGCAATAAAAGAATACAAGGACAGTCGAGCAAATGCACGTGACGTCACCTTCATGACATTACATCAAACCAAATGGCTTCGCTGAAGCAACACGTTTTCGTGTCCGCAGTAGAATGAATAAGCTGTATTGACAACTACAGAAAAAGCTGAATTATCTCTTTTTCTGAAAGGAACTGAAGTAGGTATCGTAGATTAGAATTAGGGACGACGGGATAGAGCTGATCAATGTATAATGGGATCGATTCCCGGACTTGTCATCATACGCAGGTCTTTGTTGGTTCTCTACTCTCTTCCGAGAGGTTTTTCTACAGGTACTCCGGTTCTCCCCTCTCGTCAAAACTCAGATTTTTATTTGATTTGCTCTGCATTACGCCTGATTTATATCAATCAATCAGTACTTGGGGTGTAGGGATGGCGCAGTGGTGAGAGCACTTACCTCCCACCAATCTGCCCCGGGTTCGATTCCCAGACTCGGCGTCATATGTGGGCTGAGTTTGTTGGTTCTTTACTCTGCACCGAGGTTTTCTCCGGGTACTGTGGTTCCCCCACCTCCCTTCAAAAACCAACATTTGACTTGATTCGCATTGATTGTTAATGTCTCCAATTAGCGCTCCAGCGCTAGAACGACTAGACACTGAAGTAAGTTACTTTCTTTTCTAACCAATTAATGGCGCATTGGTGCTGGGATATGTAACTTCGACATTTATAGGGATAAGAAAAATTAAGAATTTTTTTATTCGTTTACGAAGTCCTTCCACTGCAACACATAATTGACTCGAATTGACCTGCTCTTCGGTGTGCTCGAGCACAAATGACGTCACAGAAGTCCACGTTGCAGCCACATTGATCAACAGAATGCTATCCGAAGTCTGGTTTTCGTCAGATTCGAGTCCTCGGGATGCAATTAAACGAGCATATGATAGTCAATGAAAACTGAAGCAAGCCTTTTAGATGCAACAGGCCCTTTACATAACCGTGTCACGTGACCTTGTCAATCATAAAAAATGGTCGTGGTACAAAGTAGACGCCAGAAATGGAAAGAGCGTGATGAAATTAGTCAGAGTGCCAATTTTGAGGCCACTGACATTTATGTGAGAGATTTTTCAGTAATTTTAATGTTTAAAAATTTACTGAGATTTACATGGCAAACAGCTGCTGCATGGCAAAGCTTGGCATCCAAGCATTAAAATCACTGTAAAATCTCTCTCATAAATGTCAGTGGTCTCAAAATTGGCACTCTTACTAATTTCACCACGTTCTTTCCATTTCTGACATCTATTTTCTACCAGCACCATTTTTTATAATTGAGAAGGTCACGCGACACGGTCCTGAAAGGGCCTATTTTTCCTCTTCACATGCGACCCAAAACACAACTGACTCTACTGACAAACCTTAACGGCTTCCCTGATAGCCAATCGTCTGACAGACGGTATTTTCACTTTGTCGAGTTTCTGAGGCACCCAACTAACGACTTCACCAAAGGACAAGGCCCCATACCTGGAAGTTATAATAGCATTTTATTATAAAACGTAGCGCATGAAGCGAATTGCGTAATTACATTACATTAGAATAAACCTAGTAAAATTACAACTTGTCAACTTGATGTGGACAGTGCATTACATTTTATAATTACTTTGAATTTGTATTTTTCACATTTTTAAATCACTCCGAATTTACAGCCTGCAACTTCGAAATGATAAAAAGTTTACTACACATAATTAATAATGTTGGAAAATATCCAGCTAGAGACCATGAGCTTTAAAGCACATGTGGGGGAAGAAACTTTTCTTAAAGCGCTCTGTTTTATATTTCATCAGGAATGTATTTTACTATAGACAGAGATAACATAAATAATAGGACGGAATGAACGAATGCCCGAAAGGGCATCATCTAAGACGGATCAAAGGACAAACCTGACCGTACTGACGAGCCAGTTTGAGAGTTGCTATTCTTTCGTCGAAAGAAGAGCTTAGCGAGTGCAGTGCTCGAGGAATTATCCCGAGCCAAAACACTGATGATGACATTTGTCTCGAAGATGTGATGACGTTTTAGGATCTTAGTCAGTGGCACATAAAACTGTGGGCAACTGCTCCGCGTTACGTGCCCAAATTTTCACGAGGTCGCGGTGTACAGACGAAATGGTCATATTGTTGCTTTGCAACGCATGCGCTTGATTACTGGTGTTATGATCGGCCCGCTGAATTACTGAACTGTCAAAGTATTTACCTAGATTTTGGTTTGACGAAAGTCGATTAACGACCATTCGTTTGTACCATGATATTGGAGATCATTTTGAAATGTATTTTCCGCAAGACTAAGATCATGCATGCACATAAGAAAGATAACAATACAAACCTGTGAAGCTTAAATGTTTGTGTGGTATACAACAGATACTTCGAGATATTCCTGCCAGTAATGTTCCGCAGTGTGTCCCTTGTAATGGTAACTAATGGTATGGGGAGTGGCCCCGCTGCACCCCTGTCACACACATAGGCAGTCTTGTTACGTGAGCATCGACACCCTCTACCAGTGTCCTTGTGAGTTATCGAGTGAGATATGTTGGAACTGTTCGAGAAAATATACGGCAAATGCCAATTTGAAGGATTCAAGTAATCGTTTGACAGTTCATTGACGGAAGACGAACAGGACTGGCTAAACATCTGCGCCAGTTGCTCCTTCGAAGGTCTCTCTCCTAAACTCTGTTTTGTCGCGTTGAGTGACCGTACCGGTCGAGGGCAACATGTTGCACCCACTCCAGAGGGCAGGGTCCGGGTTTTCTCAAGTCGATAAGCTAAGTGGTTGTGTTCTTTCGCCTCGTTTGCGAACGGGATGTAGTTTGGCCGCGGAAACATGGACGGAGACAGTTCCAGAGGGGTTTGGTCAGGTGACTTTGGGAATGACAGAGCCATAGTCATGGCAATAGCAATAAAAATGGCGGGTAGAAGGATTTGAGAAATGACCCCTTTGAAGTTGCGTCGAGCATGATGGAATCGTTTCAACACCAAAGCATAAAACTGTTGCATTTTCAGACGAAAACCAGCCAGCGTGTGAGTGCTAACGCCTTGAAATGCTGCGTTTAATGATGGTGTCTGATCGCCTGTAAAAAACAATGGCTGATGGTGTTAGTTTGTAAAGAAAGTGTGATGCTGCGTTGCTGCGTACTTGAAGAGAGGAAATGCGGTAATATCAGCTGAGTTGATGAAAGGAAATCAACCAACGCAGAGCGAATGAAAATTTGACGGTGGGCTCGAAACGTTCACTTTCTTATTTCCCGGCGCCAGTCAATTAACTTTCATCAACTGAGACAAGACCAAAGTTCACACAAAAAAGGTTACATGAATTATTGCAAGCTTCATGAGCAGAAAAATTAAACAAATACTGAAATGAACGGATAAACAGATGAATGGACCTAAAAACAAACAAAAAAGGAACAAATACATAGAATCATAACAACTTTGCTGCTTCATGGAAAGCAGAATAACCCAGCTCCAAGTAAATGTCTTTGCTGAAAACAAGGTTAACACATCTTGGAAACTGGCAACTGCCTGTTTCACGTCACTTATCAAAGCTGGCTAGTCAATGGAAGTTACATCACCTACCATCTTGAAAGATAGCCTCTTCTTGTATCTCCGGAGATAACAGCCGTTCCCTTGTGTCATACCGACCACTTGACAGATCCTTCAGTTCCAATTCTCTTCCTGCCATTAGATCCAGGTTCCACTCGTCATCCTGTTCCCCGCTGACCCCAGAGCTTGGGGAATCACCAGGGTTCGAGGAGCTTTCAAAGTTTGATGAGTTGACTTCTAATGTGGAGTGCGAGCAAAGAAGAGAAACATTTAATTAAATCTCTCAGATAGCATGCGCGCTATGATTGGCTAATTTACCGGGCTATATTCTACAGTACGGTCCACAACATGTAAGTTTGGAATTTTGATTCAAAATTTTCAAGAATGTTTTTTTTTTTATGTTATGTGAAACAAACTTGTGAAACTCTGGGAACCTTGCAAGCAACTACTTCAAAAAAGCCTATATGATTTATCCGTCTTTCATATTTGTACGCATAGGCCACGGGCCATAAATCAACAGAAAAAAAACTCGGTCCGTAACTTACGGTACGGACCTCGAACTCGGATAGTAAGAGGTATTTGATGGAACAAAATGGCATATTTGGGCATATAAATCTGAGATATGTAGTTGTAGATTGTATTTTGTGCCAAAAAACTAGAAAAAAACAAGATGATAAAATCCGAATTTGTCATTCCGGAGGAAATCAACGCCACTTTAAGGTTGCCAGTTCTTTCCATTCTTGTTTCGCCCGTTTTTTTTTTTTAATCCTGAGCTAGAGAACGAAGAAATAATTGAAATCTGAATGTATAGCAAAGTACACGAAATAGACGAACTCCACTTTTACAGTCATCATCAGTTCCTTCTCCCCGTTTGGAGAATAGGGCCGGCCACTTTTACAGTACGTGCCTTTTTATTACTAATTATTTTTGTTTCATTGGTGTAGACTATCCAATAGGCCATTTTCGAAATATCAATATTCAACTTGATAGTGAGGCAGAGAGGACAAACACAATAGAAACAATTTGCAATGAATGTGAAAGATATTAACATATCACCCACTTTCCTTTGTCCTTGTCCTCTAAAGCTCTCTTTCAAACTGAATTTTAATATGTCGAATGTAGCCTATTAGAAGCTGTTGATGGGTTGTCTTGGTGTCTGATTGGCTATTAAGTGTACACTTGAAGATATATCTACCGGTAAATTGTAAGAGGTCTTACTTGTAATGAGAACCCATGAGGTCCACATTTTAGTGTTTGTCCTTGTACGGAAATGGGCCCACAGATAGAAAAATGATTGACCAGGAGCATGTAAAAATATACATTCAAAATTAAACTGAACCTGAAACTGAACTGTACTGCTGTAGTAATGAATGAACTACAGAGCCAAGCAAGAACAGGATAAAGGCGTAAGAACAACTTCAACATTTACAGAGAAACCTGGAAAAAAAAACTTGGGGCTTGAAAAGGAATCGAGTTCACGACCACGTGATTACTCCGCACTCTGCTATACTCACTGAGCTATCAGGTGAACTCGGTCAACATCGAGGTCGTATAGTTTCTAGTCAAAGAGGGTAAATACAGGAAGGTGAATAGCAGAAACTTCAAAGGCAGGATTCCACCTCACTAATTTAACGAATACCCTAAGCCAGTGTTTCACCGCGAATTCAAAATGTGGAAAGGGGAAATCAATAATATCATGACGGAAATTTTGCCAAGTAAAAACCGTATAAACTCCAACCTGAGTCGTCTCGAGATGCAACATCAGTTACCTTGAGGAAAACCTGAAAGAAAATAATTTGAATCTATGAAAAAAGGGGCACGAATGTCAAAAAGGGCAAGATTAAGCGGGTTGCGCGTAGGCAGTTAAAAAAGAAATGTCGCCCAAGGCGTTTGAAGCTTATTTAACTCGATCTCGACACTGGCATTTCGATAATCGTTTAATATCACCTCGCTTTAAATTTACGATTATCATCATTATTTTACAACTATGAACGTCTGAGTGAAAAGGAATGCTCGGAACTGAAACTGTGCCTTTTTAAATACAATCAAGTCAGTGTCTAGACAGGGGACTCCATTCTGTGGCTAAACCTTCAATAAGACTCAGTAAGAATTTTAGACAGCAAACGTGACACAACGAGAAACATTTTAAAATAAGGGCTTAAGCTTAGCCACTGTTGAGATGTGATTCTACACCACATGACCAGAAATACCTGACAATGAAAAATCCCGGTATCTTGCTCTTTCGAGAAGTTGTTCCTAAAAACTAGAGCTCCGAATTCAAATTCATTTCCGGGGTTTTTTTTTTCTCTTTTTACTCTGTTCAGCCGTTGGGCTTGCTTTGAGTAGAGTTAGAGTTGCCAAATCAAATTCCTGGCACGGCTCATACCACTTCATTAGGCTAACTCTAGCGACTACTCGACAGAGGCGATACTTATTAACCTAGTCGAAATTCCGTAGTTTCGTGCATTAGGTGTCATGTGCAGCCCAATGAAATGATTGAGGAAAAAATTCCTTCCCTTATCTCTCGCTCCTGCGAACCAAAATTGAGAACTTGCTCAGCAAAATAGTTTCTTACCTCTTCTAGGGCAGTGTCTGTCAGTCCAAAGCTATCAATCCCCAATTCACTTTTTTTCTGCTCCAGATCACTAAAGAATCTTTCAAAGCCTCCTCGTTTCACGGAGTTATCAGGGAGAATAAATGTTAGTTCCTGTTGCGTGTTCTGCTGTAACTCGGCAGCTTGAACGTGAGATCTGATGAAGTTCGTCACCTTTTTCACATGGTCCTCGCTGTTGTTTCTATGATCTAAAAATTAGTCATCATGAATTCACAATTTGTACAATGCACTAAGGTGAATATGAAAACAGCTCAAACCAAACACTCAAATGCGCAGCAATCGCTGCAATAGTGAACTTGTGATTGGAGTATGAGAACGACTACGAGTGTGAGTTTTCTGTACTGGGCACGAGCATTGCGTTCAAAGAACAAGAATTTTCGAAATGCGTGTTCTCAGAACTGAGAACTCGTATTCGTAGTTGTCCTCGAACTCCAATCTGAAGGTCGATAATGAAACCAGCGCGCGATTTTTATGTGCACGTGAGCGAAAGAAGAAAATTCGCACACCCATAGGAACTCACGCTTTCAAGCAAAGCCAGAGAACACATGGAGGTCACTATCTGTACGACTACAAGAGCCTAAGACCGGAAACGCAAAACTTGCACCCCTAATTTGAGTGACTGACTTCTCAAGCCAAGTCATCTTTGGATTGCCACTTCCTGTACTAATTCAAAAGTTAATTTATGTACATGTGATGCAATCATACACAACAATTGACGAAGTTGACAACACCCGGCGAAAGTCTCTGCTTTAGGCGGCAATCGGAGACAACTGTTGACACATTGACCTTTTCGACCCTCTATTCCGTAATTTTTAACTCTTTTGTCCTTGCTACGCTACCCAATGGACCATTTTCGAATTTTCACCGCTGGACTGGGTCTAGCATGAAATGGAGGCTAATGCAGATTTGCCCGCATTAGCCTCCATTTCATGCTAGATCCAGTCCAGCCGTGAGAATTCGAAAACGGTCTATTTTCCCCCTCCCACCAAACAATTTTGTGTCGTAATTGACCGAAGCGGAAAATACCATAATATTCTTTGTTTGTCCCCCCGCTTCAAAAAAAAAAATTGCATAAGCATTGCTTTCAGTTTCTCTTGGGACTTACAATGTTACCAAGAGAAAACAAAAACAACGCTTATTCAAAATTTGGAGGGACAAACAAAGAGTATATTGATCTTTGACTACAAACGGGCAACATTGAGTTGGGGAAGGGACTCTTGGAAAATTTTTTGCGCGTTTCAAATAGCCCTGTTATTTTACGCATAACAATTGCTGCTCAGACACAATGTGTCAACTCATTTTGACGCCGATTGGAGTCAAGGAACGAAGATCTCTTGGAGAAAAAATCATTCCTCTTCCCGATACTAATTACTATCACTGAAATTTCTGAACAGGACTCGCTTTCGAAATGAGGCTACATTGTACATGAAAGTGACTCACTAGGCTTAAGTGTATTATTGAACGACATCACCCCTGAAGTTTCCAGCCCCTGGCTTGATCCCGTGGGTGGCACGTGAATATTTACCATGGACCCTTGGGGAGTTCTATCGCGTTTTTTCACCAGAGTGAGGTGGTACCCGTCTCCAAAATGGCTCTTCAAGAATAGCGGTGAGCCAACACAGCGCAGCTTCCCGTTTGAAACAATGGCAATGCGGTCTCCAAGTAGATCAGCTTCGTCCATAAAATGCGTGGACAGCAAGATAGTTCGGCCTACAGTTGCAATAAGAACATTAGCTTGGTCAGGTCAATCCATGAAATCGCGCCTAACAAGGTAACCATTAGCTTTGAGGCCACCACCTCCAAAAGTGACACAGGCCATGTTAGAGTACAAAACAAAAGCAGGATGTCGCTCGCGTTTTGCATAATATTAGAGTCAAATTCCCGAAAGACTCTTTCGCAATTGTTCACAACACCAACATGTCCGCCAATAACGTCTGTTGCAAGCCGAGACGTACTTCATTTATAATATGAATGGAACAATATTCTGATGCTATGCTTTCCAAAGCAGACTTAACAGAATGAACTAGGAGAGCAGGTGTTAGGAATATACGTTCTTTAGAGAAAACGGTGCACGGAAAACAGAAATGTCGAACTGAACTGGGGTTCAAAGTATTCTGTACATTGATTCTACTATGGCAAATAAGGAAGGTAGTCTGGTTTCTTCTGAATGCACCCTCAAAATGCACTTTTGAACCATTTCATTCGCCATAGAGAACATGTGGAAATTAAAACAGAAAAGGAACTTGAAGTTTTCTGCAGGAAGAGTATATGATCGTTGATAAATCAGAAACTGTGTCGAGGCCCTTTCAAACGGTAATCCGGATTTCGTCCAATCAAAAGGCCTGAGATTTGAGCAAACACATCGGAAAATTACAAAATATCTCAATTTTATCCGTCAATGACAAACAGGCACACTTCGAGCGCTACCAACAGGGCAAGCCCCAATTTACCAAGGTGGGTCACAAATTCGAATGCTCTGCCACCGAATAACAGAAGTTCGTGGACATTAGTCTTTGATTAACCCAGTTCACGTAACAATCCTCGTGCCATTCTGAAAAGTCAAAGGTCAAATGGTGGCATATCTACGATGATAGTAAGAGTGACAGTAACTTTTAAAATAGTAAATAAGCGACAGGCTAAGAAGCAAGTAAATCTACATCTGTGGTCACCTTTCTTGTATTTAATTAGCAGGTCCCATATGGCCCTCCGAGCGTAAGGATCCACACCAGCAGTGGGCTCGTCTAAGATCACTGTTCTCGAGCCCGCTGCAAAGGCCATCGCAACTGAGAGCTTTCGCTTCATGCCGCCACTCAGGGTCTCCACTGCGCAGTGCCGTTTAGTGGGAAGACCTACGTCCATTACGAGCCTATCAAAAAAATGTCAATATTTTCAAGACGTCTTGGAACGGTTGCTGGAAGCTTGGTTAGCGCTAACCTTTGGTTAACAGGTATCAAAACCTATAGGTTTCCATGGCATTTAACGCTGGTTAGTGCTAATCATGCTTCGAGAAATCCGGGCCTGTTTGTCAACGTAGCTAGGTGGAAAGGGTAAATATCCAAGTCAATTCCAAATTTTCAGTTGCACTGTACAAATAAAGCTGCTGTTTCCAGTCGGAGAAACAAAACAGAATCGTAAAATGAAAATTTGCTTAAATAAGTGTGTGCGGGTCTTGGAGATCTGCACCTGCCTGAGGCGAACTTAAGTTACTGCAGCTGCGAGGTGTACAGGGAGAAGATACTTCCAATCAATTTCTTGCGCTTGCACTTTCTCAGTGGTCGTCCTTACGACAAATGATGATTAGTGACGATCGCAGCCCAAAATTTCTCCTTCTGCCTCAAGTGGAGAGAAATCTGGAAAGGAGTTCTCTGAGGCAATTTTGCCAATACTGAAGGTTTGCAAAGGTATGACGCTATGGTGGCCATACTATCCAACACCGTAAGAAGCCATTTTCTATAGACCGAATGCATAAATGGCGGCCAAAAATGTCTTCTTTTGTTTATGCGCTAATTAGACTCACTAGCCTCGCACCATTATGCATTCGGTCTATTTGCATGCATACTGACGGCCATATCATAACAGGATTGAAAGCAAGCAAAAGAGCAAGATTACTCACTGATCCATCTCTCTCTTCACATCACTTTCCGGCATTCCCTTCATTCGCGCGTAAAACCATAAATGCTCATCCACGGTCAGCCTATAATGCAGAAAAATGTGAAGATAAAGTCTCGGTTCACAGGGGAGCTTACGCGACGAGAACATCTAAAGAAAATGTAATGAGCAGTCCAGGATAGCACAGATCATATGGTACAAGAAAACGAATTGGAAGGCTCACGCAATAATAATTAACTCGCGCTTCATGACGGAGAACTCATAGGTAAAAAAAAATCAGCATTATTTTGCTGATGGAATTTTCAACAGCGTTGTTGAGGGGAAGAGGATAGTAAACTCTCAGCCAATGTGTAAGGGATTTTTTCTTGCAAAAGCACTTTAAAAAAGAACTGTAAACATCCTTAGGGCCGCGTGCTTGCCACAGGAGCATGATGTTATTCGAAGACCTCAAATGTCTTGCACAAGGTGCGCGGCTTTTATACGAATCAGAAAAATGCAGATATATGGATTCATTAATATTTCCCAAATGACATATTCGATGGCGTTGACAACGTTCTCGTGTTTAAATTCTCCCCAGCGCGACATATTAAATATAGTTTGAATAACTTTGAAAATTTCCTTGAAAAGGCGACACCGAGCTACTACAGAGATCACCACCCTACAGTGTAGCTCCCAAGAAAAAAAAATTACTAAAAATCTAGACCAACTGACCTGTCAAATAACACATTGTGTTGTGGACACATGCCTAGGCTGCGGCGAATCTTCTCCATATCCATGCGGATGTCACAGCCATAAATATAAGCTGTACCTTCTGTAGGCGGGAACAGACCCGTTAAAATGGACATAGTGGTGGTCTTGCCTGCGCCGTTATGACCAAGGAACGAGGTAATCTGTCCCTCATAGAGATTCAGAGTTAATCCATCCACTGCTAGTTTCTTTCCCTCCTTGTATACCTGAGATCAGTAAAACAATGCTTTGAGCATGCGACAGCGTTCTCCGCTTGGACATGAAGTTTGTAGACAAAAACATTGGAATTGCGGGTGTTTGCAAGCCTCACTCTCACCAATGAATTTTTCAAATTGTCAGTTGAAACCAAGCTTTCGTTGGAAAGAGATATATAATATATTTTTTGACATTCGAAAAATCCGTCCGAGTTCTCTTATACTCTACTACTGATCGAACGTCGGCTCCTGGAAACAAGGCTTTTCAACAAGGTGTCCTGCTTTTTCCTTATGGAGACGTCGCGTGTTAACCCTAGTAATCGAATGAAGAGATGAATTTATCAACGATTTCAGTAACCTGCGATCAGGCGTACTTTTTCTTAGACATGGTGCGAAAAGGTACGCCTGATACAATTTCTTAACGAGTCGTCTGCTCGTAGTCCAGAATCTGGACTTTACTCTGATTGGCCGAAAAACAATAGAGCTTTTGGAGCCTCGCTCCGATTGGTTACAGAATTGCAAATCATACTTCTTGTAAATCGGTTAACAGCTGATGAAATTATGGCCGCCAAGAAGGATTCAACACGAGTGGTGTTTAGGCTCTGTTTACAGCTGCTGTTGCTTCGCCTTCAGATTTTTTTTCAAAAACCTTTAAAGGAAGAGCGGAGAGAATGCATCCGAAGAATGGTTTAAGTAAAAGAAGACATAATAATACAGGCCCGAACATTCTAGAAGAAAATGCATCGTTCTTCTTCCACCAACTCGAAAACGTTTGTAGTTGTGGCAAGTCCTTTGGAATATATTCGGAAGCAACAAGTTGCGAATCCAAAAAGAACCGAATAGAACTTTAGGGCTGCCACATTCGGGGAATCAGCCGAGCTTGACAGAGAAATTCGACACTGTTTACGGAATCGCTGAACAATCTGAACACACTAGCAAAACGATAGCTGAGTAGCTGCTACTGAAAAACTAGAATTTCTCAAAGTCCATTTTTCTCATATCTATTTTTATAGCATCTTTTATTGGCATCTCAAATATTCGAGTTTAAATAAAATCTATTGTACTGTTGATTGAGGCTGATGATGATATGAGGAATTCGGGCTTTTTCTGCCATTTTATCTCGAAATTCTTTGTTCCTTGATGGTTTAAACAGAGAAACCGCACCAACTGTCAAGCAGGATTTGCAGAAATAGCTTTGATTGCAGAAATCAAAGCCAGAGTGCTATTTTGTTTTTGTCGCGTCTTTACTTGAATCGCAGCGTGCAGGTAATTTCCGGTAAAATCTGATTGGCTCACATTTATAGCATGACACATGATAACATCACTCTTGACAGGTGGGCGGCAGACGACTCGTTAAGAAATTGTATCAGGCTTACTTTTTAGCGCGTTGTCTCAAGAAAAGTACGCTTGATCGCAGGTTACGATTTCAGTTGCCACTGTACCTTCTTAAGATTCTCTATAGTAACACCCAAGGGCAAATGTATAGGCTCTCGTTCATAAGCCAGTAACCCTTGTCCCTGAGGAGCATCTTCTAGATCGTCCGCAGTCATCATCTGGAATGCACTGCGCCTCATCTTGGGGCACGCCTGCGTGTTATGACCAAACCAGTAAGAGGGTTGACAGACAAAGTACCAGGGACGAGGCAGCCCATAAGATCCCGGATGAACTGCTTCAATGTACCACACTAGGACAGCATAGATAACTGTATCCATCAACATGCAGTAAAACACTTTCAGCAAATTGAAATCATCTCCTTTGATCTGCAGGGAAAGAGAAAGCGGGTTGGAATATTTCAATTTTTTTGACAACTTCATCAACTCATTAAGGACGGTGCCTACTAATTGAAAGGTATTTTTGTGCGGTTTACTGAATATGCGGGAGTAGCAGATCTTAACAAGTGTTGTTGAAATCCAAAAAGAAAATTAAGGGGAACCACGCATTTTTCGAAGATAATTAATCAACAATATTTGTAAAAAGCTTTAAAATACAAACAATGTATGGCGTTCTTTTCCAAAGTGAAGCTTAATTATTTGTGAAAAATGCGTGGCTACCCCCCAATTTCCTTTTTGGATACCAACAGCACTTGCTAAGATCTGCTTTCTCCGCATAGTTTTGAACCGCGCAAAAATATTCCTGTATTAATAAGCATCACCCATAGGGAATCCGAGTATCTCGAGATGCACAGAAGGTATGCGTAATGACAATAGTAGGCACCGTCCTTAAGTATCTCAGACAACATTTAGAAGTGAATTTCTACACATGATGGCTGCAAAAGAAGTCAAGAGACTAATGGCCGATTATGCTCATCATCAATTTCGACCCCAGAGCTCTTCTCTTTAGCGCATGACCGAGGGAGAGCAGAGCTCTGGGCCGGGAAACCCTGAAACAAAATGTCCTCTCACTGGAACTCCTTGGGGTTACAATATCAAGTGATCTAAGATGGAATAGCCATGTTAATGAGATTGTGAAGACAGCAGATAAGCGTTCGTAATTTTTCGTGCAGCTCAAAAGACCAAAGTTACCTAATTTATTGTACTTGCATATAAGATCTGTCAGGCTTGACTTATGCCGTACCAGTATTTTATCAAGCTCTGTCCTTGTATCTCAAGTACGAAATAGAATAGGGACAGAAAAGGGCATCGTCAATTATCTATTCAGGGATAATGTACAGTGATGCCTTAGAGCATCCAAATATCCCTAAGGTCGATTATTTCCTATTGCGAAGCCATTTGCAGAAAGACATTTTTCAATATTATCAATGACAAGGATAGCAAGCTAAGTAACTTAGTACCAGCGCCAAACCACTCAGCCTATTCGCTTAGACACAATCGATCCTTCAAGATTCCCAAGTTTAAGACGGACCGTTTTAAGAACACTTTTATGGTGGCCTCGAATATATATTATTTAGTCAATCTTAAATTTTTTTAATAGTATATAATGAACTAGTTTTTAAATATGCAATTCAGCCCTTGGGATGCTATGTATTGACACTATCTATCTATCTATCTATCTATCTATCTATCTTGAAGAACAATAGAAAGCGTCTCTGATTGGTGCATTTATTTTAGGAGTGAGCACGTGCCGTAAGGTTCAAATAGCCAATTTTTGACTATAACAACCCTAGGGCGCATGTTCTCCTACAGAAAGTTTCCCAGCGCAGACATAAGATCCGAGGCTCAGTTGACGAGAATGGCTCATCATAACAACGTCATGAATAAGAATTGTTAATAACTTCTAATTGTCGAAACACAACGATCTTTAAATAATGAATACTTTGAACTAGTTTGAACGTAACTTAGTAATGAGTTCCAATTTCTCATCGTTCTTGGATCAAAACTATAGTAACAATACTCATGATTACAATTAACTTGAATGAAAAATTTAGTTGAAAAAGACCTGTCATACGTTGTTTCAGTAAAAAATAATCAGGTATAAGCAAAGCAATACAATTGTTGACTGCTAAATGGAATATACTAAATCGATGAATTTTACGTATATCATTTAAAGAATCTAAATCTAAGGACTGTTAACATCTCTGTGACAGAGTTAGTGCTATAGTCTCCTTTGATAAATCTCGCCGCTTGCCGCTGGACTGCTTCGATTGCATCAATCTGGTCTTGTCTGTATGGATCCCATACTGCCATGGCATACTCCAAGTTTGGTCTCACAGTGGTAATAAACGTCTTAACCCTTTCATCCCCAATACAAGATCGAATCGTTCATTCTCCTACCTCGTACCATAGCTTTCTTTGTTAGGAAGTCATGAGAATTTGGTGACCAACAGCAATGATTTTCGTACGCAAACTACCGGTAATTTGTGTTGTTGATAATTTCTCGGCTTATAGCTGCACATAAGCATTCAATTGAAGCTCTTGCAGCATTAGAAAAATTTTTTTTTGCAAAAATATTCGGCTACAAACCGAACCCCCTATCTTGTAGAGATTTCACTAGTTTACAGTTTAATTTGGTGCAAAAATTGATCGGCTTATACCCGAATAAATACGGTATATCAATATCACATCTTAAACTGATGATTATCTTCATTCTCAATACCTGTGTGACTAACATTTCATTGAAATTGAGGAGGAGAATTTACATGATAATCACCTCTGGGAGTCAAAGGGTTAAGCCCCGGCTGCACATTCAAACATTGTTATAAAACATTTGTTGGATCAACGTTTGTTTGATGACGTTTCTTCAACATTTTTGTTGGAAAATTGTTTTTATTTCGATCAAACATTTTCTCCAACATAAAACAAATGTAAAAGCGTGTAGTCGCCCTTTCAACAAAGTTGAATGGCAAAGACCAATCAGAGTGAAGGGTCCAGTCTCCAATCCGAGAACCAAGAGCAATCCAAAATGGCGGACGTCACTAACGTGACATGTTTTCAACAATGCTATATGCGTATGATCGTTAGAGGCGTTCTTATAACAATGTCGGGAAGTGTTCTGCTAACAACAGGGCGCTTACGCAACATAACAATAGCTCTAATGAGCAAAAACAAAAGCTCTGCATGCCCTGCACGTTCGTTTTTCATTTTGGTACATTTATTCGCCGTCCTTGTCCTGACAACGACGTGAATTGATCAAATTTCAGGTTGTGTAGAGGACGTGAGAACATGACGAGACATTTCTAATTTTCTCCCGAAACAACCACACAATTCATGCCATTTTTATTCCTGCAATGTTGATACACACTTTCCATTCCAAACAAGTCGGGGTTATAACGAACTTATTACAATATCGGGAAATTAATATAATTTTTAGACGACGTTCTCTTTGGCGTCGTCATCGTCCTTGCGTAAGCTCCCTAAATGGGGAGCTTAAGCACGCGCGTTTTTGACACGCAGACGGAAACCGGAAGGGAACATTTTCCGTCCCAAGACAGTGATGTCCCCAAGAGTTTTATACTAATCATCTCTAAAAGAGAAAAGATACTTGGCGATGTAAAGGTAGTTGTGCGAAGACAAGTCAAAAGGGAAAACAGCTCACTTCCGGTTGCCGTCCGCCTCTCAAATACGCATGTGCTTAAGTTCCCTAATGTTACAACGTGTAGCCGAGGCTTTAAGGACTAATCTACTGGATATCGTCACAGAATTAAGTGATCAACGATGAGAGGTTTGCTGAAATTATGTGCTGTAATCCGTATTTATTGTAGTTCAATAGAGCGTTTTCACTCACACGTGACCAGCAGCCATAATGGATTACTGAAACAAAAGAAAGTATTTGCATAAAAATAGAGTTCAATTCCCGCAGGATCAGTTTGGTACACCATCATGGCCGCCATTCCTTTGTTTTGGAACACCAATATGGCCGCCGTTACGTCAGGTGAAAACGCTCTATACCAGCTGAAATTATGTAATGTTTCCTCTAAAGATCGAATAAAAAGAAATTAAGAGAATTACTAGCGTAATCCAGTGGACTATTAACCATTTCCCCCCTGGATCAATGTTACCAGAACCACCACCTAGATGTAATGAGAAATAGGGCTGGCTATTGCTAACGAGGCAAAATTTGCGAAAAGGGGTTTTAGGAAACGATCTCCGTACTTAATCCAGTGGACTGCCAAAGATTTCCTTTTTTCTATAAAGATCCATTTGACCCTTTTCAGCCCGAGGAAACGACAACAAGATCCCCGTTTTAAAACTTATTCTTTTGGAAACGTTCACGAGAGGCACATGAAACACGTGAACTCTTGTTTTATCTTTTCTTTGTAATGTTTTCGCCGGTGAGAAAAAAAAATCTCATAAACAAAGTATAAGAAAATACGTACAGGACTCTTTCCCAAGTTGGACCATTGCACTCCGAGTCCTTCTTCTTCGTAGATGGCAAAATACCTCGCTCCCAGGCCAAAAGCAGAGGTAGAGAGGAGACTGGCGGCCATCTTCTCTTTGGCAGAAACATTCACGAACCCAGCCTCCTCTCGAATAGAGATAAACACGTAAGGGAGATAGGTCAGAAAATAGATGATGCCACCACACGCCGACGCCAGCTTGGCTTTGGAGAATAATACAGATATCAGGAAACAGAAGACGATTGTCACGATTGCAAACATCATAAGAAACACCCATACAACCAGCGGGTCACTAGAGGACAAAACCTTGCCATACTGTGGAGGCAAAAAAGACGCGATTAGTGACGTAGATAGAAGGGAATAACTTTACCCTCTTTCAAAGTCTAACTTTTGTGATGGTAGGTATTTTTATGTTACACATAAGAATAAAACACAGTTCTCAACAGAGTCTTCCCACATTGACTCTCCTTGAAAAAAAGGCCGTTGTAACTCCGGAAACGAACCGTTCCTCGGAAGATGGTTCAAGACCAAAGGGGATTGAGAACAGCAAAACTAAATATTCAATTTCATTTTGAGATGAGGCAGAGGAGTGGCCCAGCAATTAGGCCGCTTGATCAGCATGTCGATGCTTTGAGTTTCAACTGAATATCTCTTCACCGGATTTGAGTTTTGTGGTGGCTAATTCAACTCTAAAAAATATCGGAAATATCTACCTATAGTTGCTCCCTACAGAGAGGTTCCTTAAAGGGGCAACGTCAAGTTATTTTAGGGTGTTTATCTTTAGTTAACCACGAGTTTAAAACTCGAAAATGGTAATGTGGAATCCTTTACTGATAAAATTATCGTTAAGTTACAAACAAGATCATTCTGAGCAAAAACGACCTTTATCGAGGCGATTTGCCATAAAAGTTTTCAAAAACGTCGGGCCGACTTTTTTCAAGATTACCCTGTCGCAAATGCAATCCATCTCAATCTTGTCCATTTGTGTTCATCCATGCTTTTCTTTCCTTTTGCTGCATTTCTCTTGTCGTCAATGCAACGTTTCATTGTACTTTTTGGGTATTTTGGGTGTCATGAAATTGCATCATTTTGTGTGACAGAGCCCCTTTGATGGTGTTACGTAAGATTATTTAAATTACTACTTTTGCATGCACGATCCAACAATTCCTATGAACAGCCAACACAAATAAACCTTGCTGTTCCAGTCTCTCAATTCAGTGGTTCATTTCTTCTTTTTCTATTTTCTTTGCTGACACAAACAGGTACACTTAAGCTCAGGTTGTCAAAACTTCATGCAGCCTGACAGACAGCAGTCCTTCTCAGGGCACACACTGGTGTTTTGGACTTCGCACTGTCGAGATTTTTCTCTCTGCGAACATGGAACACGTTACAGGCGCGAGGCAGAGAAGTCGCGTGATGCGGGAGAAAAACACATTGCCTATAGGCTGAGCAAAACTGTTTAATACCTTGAGGATAGCAACCAATAGCGAAACTGTGATGGACATGACAACCAGCGAAGTGATAAACCAGGCAACCCAGTGAACAGCATTTGACAGACCCATCATCTTCATGACTTCCTTTAGACGCTGTTCTTTTTCATACACGATTGCCTGCACTGCCAAAGCCACTGTGTAAATCCACGACACTGTCATGCATAGCGGCATCATGTGCTCAATGATGAACATGAAACTGTGTGAAAAAAGAAACGAAAGGCCAATGACCATCACTCAAGTAATAAACCTTAAATTTAAAGTAGCTCTGGATTGGCTTTCATTAATTTTTTAAAACTTTGCCGATAGTTCTTAACTTCTATCGCAGATTGCTAATTACTATTCAACAAGATTAGTAAAGGCGAAATAAATTATAGTGGTTTTGGAGAGCTTTCATGTTGCCATGGTAACCTATTACGTCGAAATAGTGGGTGCAATTTGTTACACAATAGTTGGTGTTTCATGTGGTACCATAACATCGCTGTTACGTGATACAGTATAACAGTTATAACCCTCCTGATAACAAGGTCTTTTAAAAGTGGTGAAACTGGTTCCAGCCACCTTATGAAGCTTCAGAAAGACAAAATTTACTTATATTGTGTGCTCTGTAAAAGTTTATTCATTTTTCAGACATAATTTCTTCTATCGATCATCACTATTGCAATACCATTTTCTGGATAAGGGAATTTTGGTGCAGGTTGTTGTTGTTAAACATACCGTAGTTTTGCTCAAAATGAGACCCAAAAATCCAAACTTTGATACAACACAGTGACACTGCTCAAACGCACAACACAAAAACGAAAAAAACTCGACCGTAGGGTCAACAGAAGTCTTACTTGTCCTTGACATAACAAGGATATGGCATCTCATTTAAATATACTGCAGGCTTGATAACGTCCCTCCCAGCATGCAAATCAACAACAGCTCTTTCGATCTGATCCTGGAGCAAGGTGAATCCAAGATCATAATAGTATCGCTGACTCAAGCTCTGTGGGCCCGGTTTCCAGTAAGAATCCCGGATGCTGTCGGTTGGTGGAGTGAAATACGTCGCTTTCATTCGTATTTTGTACTTGACATGTGGTGGCAGGCTAGCGTTAGCCTTGATATTCAAGAACACGATACCTATAGGAAAAAAAAGTTATGGATCAGTCGAAGATGGCCCCTTCAAGCCCACAGACCAAAATCACCAGTGGTTTAGCCTTCAAGTGGCGGTCAGCCTGGGCAAAGTTTAGCATTTCCGACCAAACGAAGAGTTCCCTGCTAGCAGAAGTCTCTTTTCTTTTGCGTTCGCTGGGATGACGAACACGGAAAGAGACCACTGCCATGGCTCAAAACTCAAGTGTGTTGAGCATGCGCGTTGGTTACTTAGCACCCGAATCCTCACGTGATACTTCATGTTATGTGGGCTCACTTAAAGACAGCGGAATTATTGTAAAGGATGGGCTGGACACAGCAGGCTCAAGTCACAGTCAGGAAACATATCATGGGGCATGCGGGGTTTGAACAGTGCTGTCCAAGGTTGTGGACGGCGGTTGGATCAAAGAGATAGAGATAGTTTATTGAATAAAACTTTGCAACCCAAGGGTTGAATTACGTCTTATTTACAGAATGAAAGATTAAATTAATATTATATATACAAAACATCTGGATTCACCACATAATAACTAAGAACTAACAGGATCTTGAACTAATTAGTTACTATTAGGCCCCGTCAACACGTATCCGGATATTTTTGAATCCGAAACTGTTTCTTTCCGTATTCAAAAACATTTCCATCCACACGTTGCGTATTCAAATCGAAGCTGCCTGTCCACACGTATCCGGATTGTATCCGGATTCACTCTAGTGCTCAGGACTCCTCAAGGAAACAGAGGTAACAGTATGCGCCATGAAGCCCCTATCACAGGGTCCGAAATTGCGCCTTCCTGGTCGCCAATGCGACTAAAAATTGAGTACTGGCGACCAGAATTTCACAGTTGGTCGCCAGTGGGCGACCTACTATTAAGTTCAGAGCCGTTTGCCAACAAGCGTCTTACTTTTTATCCTGCCGAATCGATGTTTTTGAAATAAAAATGAAAGGAATTTTCCCGTTAACTACCTGCATAGGTCTCCTATAACGTCGCAAGCCGCCACGTTTTTTTGCGGTTTTTCATAAAATACGTATTGCGGGCGAAAAAACTGCGACTCAGTAGAGAGATTTGAGGGACTGGTGCGAGCAATGTAGCACAGTAATAACATGGCGGCTCGTGTGCGACAGAACGTGACTGGTGTTTACGTGGCTGAAATTTTCAACAAATGGGCAGATGGACATTCCAGGTCGGGTGTATTTTCTCTCGAAAATGTCCGCTTTCGAAAGCGAAAAATAATGCTTGAGACATACACAAGACCGCGCGGTCGTTGCTTTCTAGTCTCCATAAAGACGTTCAAAACGTGCATTCTCAGGAGAAAATTTTTGGCGACCACAATTTGCCATCTGGCGACTGAAAATTTTTATCCAGTCGCCAGTTGTCACCCATATAAAAAAGTTAATTTCGGACCCTGTATCAGCCATCTTGAGAATTTATTTCACGGTTAAGAAACTGGGCTCGATCTTGTTACGTCATCCGGATAAAAACATTTGGCGTCCACACGGTTCCGGATTCATATCGGATTCAAATATATTCACTTTGGAGAGCGTATTCAAAAAGTTCCGGATTCGCCAACGTATTCGCCGGATACGTGTGGACGGAAGGCGTATCCGAAAAGAAAAAGTTGCGGATTCAAAAATATCCGGATAAAAAATTTACGTCATGAAAACCTTAAGTGTGTTAAAAACCATAAAACTATTTCGAAATCTGTCTGTCTTGAAAACCAGATTGAACTGACCTGCCTATCTGAGATTACAATGCTTAGCATTTTGTAGGGGAAGCAAATTCCTGGGCTTGCTGTCTTTCTTCTCTAAGATTTTCTTCAACAGTTTGTCCGTTAGAGCTTGCCCTCGGTCTGACAGAGTGACAAGACTTGTCTTAACAAGCGCTTCATCATACAAAGTGAGTTTCAATCCCGCCGTACTCGTCAGCCCGGCAAATGCAAAAAGGAGAGAGACCTCTGCTAGTAGAGAAAACAAAGAGCTGCAAAGATACATTTCTCAGGACCGACTAACCTGCTACTACGTTAGAGGAGTCTCTGGCTTTTGAGTTGTTGACATTTAAGGCAAAATTCAACAGGGATTTCTCATCCTTGAAGCCCCTGAATATATTAAGATCAAGTTTTGAGGCCATGTCCAACCAGAGCTGTGCCACACTGTCAATAGTATCCAGCTGTTCTATTAAGGGATTAGAATTATCACAACTGCGGGTTAGCAGCTCGTCAAGACCTTGGTATTCTCTGTAAAGATAAAAGACAGGGAGAAGGAAGCGTTACGACGCGCAGCAATGTTTGCACTTACTCCCACATAGTCCGTCAAAGGTCGGGCATCATTAGCCATCTGTTTACATAAAACTGCACGGATATTGCAAAGTTACGCTGCAAAGTTTCCTTGCATGGCGTTGGCAGGTTTTTGCTTGATTTTTTCGCACGATTTTGTTTCGATAATTTCACTTCGTCTGTCAAAATAATAAATAGCTACAGCATACTGTCGGAAACACGAACCAACATATTAATCGGGCATTTAATCGTCAAGAGATGTGGCAAAAAAGCATCTGCGTACACGAGATACTTCGGAGATTAAGCATGCGCGTTGTTGAGACGCGGACGGCAACCGGAAGAGAATATTTCGCATGCCAGGACAGTGGTGTCTCCCATATTTTTATACCAATCACCTCTAACAGAAAAAAAGATACTTAGCAATGTATGTGTGGTTGTGTGGAGACAAGTTAAAAGGGAAAATAGCTCACTTCTGGTTGCAGTCCGCGTCTCAACGCGTGTGTAAGCTCCCTATTAAATTATGACTTTCCTAAGACCAAGATTGTCTCGAAACAAGTTGCAAACATTAGCGTTGCAGGAAGTAAATTTGCAATGCAGCGATTTTATCCATGCTAAGGATCTCATTGGAAAGGATGATACAGGGTGCATCTTCTTTGGAAATTATATTAGGACACAGAGATCCAAAGAATTTATATCGGTGGACCTGTCGTATTCCCACATAGGGTCTTCAAATTTTGCGTGACCAATCTAACCTACCGGGGTAATTCTATCCAAGTGATCTTCATACCTTATTTCAATGTCCTTATTTTCGTGCTAACTAAAATTTTGCGCAAATGGAAAGGAATATTTCACGGGACTTACATTTCGCGATTACGCGAAAGAACTATGTCAAAAAGAACTAAATTTCGCGAAAATTAGACCGTCTCAGTTCGTTTGACCCGAATTTATGGATGCGATTGCGAAGCACCGATGATCACCACTTGTGAAAAGGTGGGGGGTTGAAAATTCCAGTTGAAGTTGTTATTGAAATGGAGGCCACGACAAAGAACAGAAAAATAACTAACAAATACAAACAGTTTTGTTGTCGCGAGTGACAAGGAACCAGATATAGGAATGGATTATTTGACGACTGCACTAAGGATGCAAGATTATATTGATTCAGACGAAAAGAGGTCTATCTCCGAGACTTAAATAAATAACACGGACAAGATAATCTAAAGTTCATTTTACAGGGTTTCATAACAGGGTATTAATTTTCGTGCAAATTTCGCGATCTTTAAAAACTCGCAAAAACTAAGCCCCGCGAAAATTAGTACGAATAAGGTACATGTTGTTCAGATCGCCTGGGTGATTAGGTATTTCAAATAATTGCGCCGATAACCGGACGACGGGTTTCATTATTACAACCACAACGAATAATGGCGATAAATGCACATATTTGAGATGCGGGTTAGAGATGAAAAGGCCTTTCACGGGAACACATGCAGAGCCCAACAAGATGATCTGCTCCCAACTGATTGGCTTCATACATGTAGCTCATTTGGTAGAGCATTACACTGGCATCGCAGAGGTCATGGGTTCGAATCCCGTTGAAGCATCCTGAACTTCTCAGCCGTCTATAAGTGAGTGTGAGGACCACTTCTACCTTTCGATAACTAATGACAATATTTTACCTGAGCGAATCACCAGGCCTGTATCCAGTGGTATTAGATGTCAAGTCGTCATATCGTTGAAGACACTTGTGTTCACTATTTAGCACAAGCCCGAGGTAATGCTGAGACTCGTTACGTTGCAACACTGAACGGATCTTTTGTGAAGTTCTCAACCAATCTTCAGCGAGGTGCTCCAGTTTCTCTATGTCTGAAAACGTCCTGTTTGCCTGTAGAAAAAAACAGTTAAACGAAAATGAAATGACTTCATTAACCTGACGATAGTCATTAATTTTAAATCAAAAAGCATCCCAAGTTCTTTACTTTCCACAAGAGGAGAGATTCTGGGATTAAGGACAAAAAGTTTCCAAGCCTTTAGTTCAGTGTCCAGAGCTCCTGAATACTAGTTGTACAGAGCTTCTGAATACAGAACTTTCCTGGATACTAGCTTTAACATCTTTAGTCCGACACCAAGCCAAGCTCAAGATTTACAGCACGATAAAAAACATGGAAACAAAAATGTTTGCTCGTCTAGGGGTTGTACTTCCATGTTTGCAGCATGACATTGGCTTCACACAAGTAAGAAGCCATTGTGCTCTTAGGGGACGGTGTAACCCTGCAGGAATCTCGAACAATCATTCTCCATCGAGGGTATGGAGTTCATTACATGTACACTGTATTTCAGAGCTACAGTTTTGAAAACTTTAATCCCAAATTAAAAAAAAAAAGGTCTTATTTCAGAAGACACCATTTTAATCACCTTTTTGATGACATCATCAGCAGCAGTTCCATTGGGAGAATAGAGAATTATCGGATTGTGAAGCAAGGTGTACAGCATAATTCGCAGGGCCGCTGTTTTACAACCTTCTGTAAGGCAATGATAGTCATACATGTCCATATGATCCACCACTCTCTGAGATGGTTGCGCTTCAGGATCTGGTCCACATATGATTGGGCCTAGATTCTTCCACATTTCTTTTGTGCGTTCTTCACTAGACTTGTTTTGCAGACCTTCAGTGCTGGAGAGGTTAAGACGCAGTAGTCGGGCCAGCTCCATTCCTTCTTGCACAAGGTGAACGAACTCGGTTAAATTCCTCAGCTGAAAATTAAACCAGTGTGGGATTCAACCTTCTCATTATTTTCCTTACCGGTATGTCAGCCTTATTTTACAACGAGCACTTGGTTTTTTCTAAGCATTGAGTGGTCAGCCATATTTCCACTCAGAAGCTGGTCCTTTTACAAAGTCCTTTAACAAAGTCTAAACTCATAGTAGCTCTGACGAAGGGCTACCGCTCCAAACGTCAGCTTTCCAAATCGTTCACGGTGGTAATTCGACCTTTATCAACACATTTGATAAAACCAAATTTTCCTGTTTCACTCTCCCACCGAGGCAGCATCACAGTTTCTTTAGAAACTAGAAATTTCTAAATTCATAGTATGTTTATTTGCCTCACTTTTAACTTATTCTCAGAAAAAAACAACATACTAAGGGTACACTGCACTATGTGCGAAGGAATTTTTGCAGATTTTCTTTAAAATTCAAAGTATTTTAGTGATTTTTTGTGTTACAATATCTTGATTAATATCCAGCTCAATTCCGTAGTCCGAAGTCTAAAGTCCAAAGTCCATATTCTGTGACCCAACCATATGGTTAGGTATGATCGTTCGACCATGGTAAAAGTACCTTTTCTAACAATATCGGGAGAATTATAAAATAATTATGTAATAGACCTTTCCATAGCCTGTTCCAGGCTCCCAGATAGTTGGAAAAACGAAAAGAACTGTGTGTGAAAAACGAGTGGGGGCTTGGGTCGAGGCGAGGAAGCCTGAAAAATTCAGGACTTCACAAAATTTGAAATTTGAAATTGCGTCCATAACTATTTCATATTCGCAATTCAGTATGTGATTCATTTGATATATCATTTCATTGACTGATTCATTTCTCACGCAAAAATTAGAACCCAGAAATGACCAGCTCCCAATGTTAGGGCCTCTACTAACTATGGCTAGGGTTAGCTTCACAGCCCAGTTGATTAGAGCCTCACACCAGCATCCCTAGATCAGGCTGAAATTTTCAGGGTTCTCCATGCAATTGCTAAAATTGCGTCCATAACTGTGAAGATCATAGCTTTACTTGTTTAAACATTACTTCACAAATTGACGTCTCTTTGTTATACATGTACATGTATGTCTGTAATCCCTTTAAATGATTTTAATCCGTCAAGTCATCTGCAAGTGGAAAGTCTACCAAAAACATACTGAGAGACTTACATCTCCTCTGAGTTTTAACGTCGACTTGTTGAGAGCAACTAAGTCCTCTTGAGTGACATTCAACTAAAACAAATAGTATTGATAACAGTATAGTAGTAACTAGTTGCAATGGACTATTATTCATTGCATTACAGGCCCTGGACATGCAAAGTTAAAATCCCACTTTCCCATGAGCTTTCTCCACTTGCCTGGGTCTATTAACTATTCATAGCAGAAAAACAATGTAATCTTTTGTCTTGTGACATCTTTTCAGTTATTTCATTGATTGAGTGGTTGCTTGCCTGGTGGGGCAAGTAGTCAGAGAAAGTCATTTGCCCAAGAATGAAAATTAATCTACTGTACACTGTACTTGTCCTGCACAATAATTGGACAAGAGTTTTCTTGAGCAGTCCATTATACATATTCCTGACCCCAACATAACTCCCTTCTCAAATCAACCCAAGATAGTTTGATGATGATTAATGAGTATCAATGACAATAAAGCACTTTGTTGTTACCACTGTTGTTACCCCGTCAAAGTGACAGTGGCTTTAAGATGGAAGCATGTGCCGCATCCACAGCAGTACTTATAATAAATATTAATTGTATACATAAATATGTCTCTGCATGGCCAAATTAAGAACACCAACTTTTCAGGCAGGAATTTATCCCGATCAATACACTTTATTGAGGCAACTGACTGCGTTCATGTACAGTTTTTCTTTCTCTGTTGGTGCTTGATAATTTCTCCTTTACCTGCATTGAAGTATTATACCTTAATTTCTTAAAGGTGAACAACCATCATTACCATGACAGGTACTTGTGAAGTAAAGCAGAATACATCGTACCTTTTGCATAACAGCATTATGATCAATGCGGTATTTAATGAAGTCAGTAGCCATCTGTGCTTGCAAAGGTGTTAAATTGCACAAATACTCAAAGATTTTCTGTAGTAAAAAGAATAATTATGCATGTATCAAATAATTATTTAAATTAAAGTTTCTTATTCCACTACTATGCCATTTTACCATAATTGGTCAAGAGAATGTGCAAAATTTGAGACGGTAATACAAGTAGTGTCCTGGTTTAACCAATTTAGAACAGAGCAAAAACAGACAGCCTGAGAATTTAGCTTGTCATCGCTTGTCACTCATCACTTCATTTATCCAATCAAATAAAGGACATTTGACTGGCTTATTGTGCTGTTTACATTGTTTGCACGCACCCTAAAGGACAGATGATGCAGTTTTGAAAATAAAATAATATTGTTTATTTCTGGCGACCCATTTTGAATCAAACAAAGCTTTTAGAATTGTGTGTGTGGCTTACCCGCGCACGTTCAGCTGAAAACCCTTTTGAGCTTCCTTAATTCACATTGAATTTCATGCACTTGTGTCAAGATATGCACATGATTAGATTTTGGTTTTAATTAACACTAATTTCTACTGAAAGGGAGTAAAACTGAAATAATTTGTAAGAAAACCAGTGTAACTTTTAGATGTATTATTATCCAAGCAGCGATCAAGTAGCATGCAATCAATGTTCTTGTATCACTTCTTTTTTTCGAAAAAAGACTTACACTGGTCTACTTACAAATTATTTCAGT
>NC_090884.1:41857349-41864849 GCF_036669925.1 Montipora capricornis
TGGCGGTGGTGTATTATTGCCTTTGCGAGTCGACATTTAGGCCTCGAATCTGCCCGTGAAATCTACATACACTATACGAAGTTGATTTCGAGAAGAAATGTTTCGATGAACTTGCACGACCGCATGTAAACACTGTTAATCGATCGATCAATTTCCTGCAGCAGTACTTAAAGCTTAAATCCATCGAACTGCCATAAAAATTTGTCTTTCAAATTCAAGCGAGTTTATCAGGCGAAGAGAACGCGGTTGTGGGTTGTTATTGCTCATCATGATCGCATCAGTGCGGTGAATGAAAAAAAACTTTTATTACTATTGGTCATGACTTTTATTACATTTGGTGGCTCCTAAAAGAGCCGTTTTCTTTTTCTTTTTTCTTTGGGGATTCATTCTCCCGAGGCAGTTCCTTCACGTTGGATGACGAGTGTTGTTTTTTCTGCTTTTGCGTCGCCTGTTCAGACTTTCATCGCGCGCTGGCGACGCAACAAAATTTAAAAAATCGCATCACCGGCGCAAGCAAAAAATCGCTTGTGTAGCCGCGACTTTAGGAGACTTGTTCATACACATCGTTTAACTCATGAACGAAAAATAAGCGCTTTCATGACAAATGTTCGTCGACAGCGGTGTATCTTCACAAAACTGTATTTAACTTTAAGTTGCGTGAAACGCTTCGACAAATAACTTAGATAAGATGTACCGCACAGACCTGAGAATTTGGAGAGGTGGAAATGGAAAATAAATTAGTTTCATACAACAGTTCAAGTTCTTCCCCTTTCTCAGTGAACGGTTTAAAATTTTTCTTTTTTTTGTTGTTGTTGCGTGACAGTGAAAATAATCTCACTGTTGAATGGATGACATTCTCAAAAGTGAAGTCATAAAACTCGAGTTTGTTTTCAATTTACCGTAGCTCCTAAGTCTTATTGTATATGTACTTTCTACTTGCTTGCAGTCATTTACATTAAAACGTGTCGGCGGATCGACTTAAATGTGGGAGTAACAAACCGCGGGCAAAACAGCTGTAATTTGGCACAAACCATCCGAATTCGTTCAATTTCATATGGTGTTTCGGAAAGCAAAGTTCTTCGAGAATTTCACAGAGATCTGTTTACCATGCCACCGCACTGAAATGTTGCCAATTGGCATGATATATTTCTCGGTTATAACAGTATTGTAATTTTGATTCAGGTTAAGTTTCACGCTCACCATGAGCGTCGTTTGAATTCGCAAACGTTCGTGTAACCATCGGAATTCTATAAAAATTTATGCCAATCTTGCTGCTTCAGTGATTCTCGCGAGACGAGAGTCTCGTCTCTAGAGACGAGTGTCTCGTCTCTCGAGGAGAGACTCTCGTCTCTAGAGACGAGACACTCGTCTCGCGAGAAACGAGACGAGACTGGTAAGTTACTTTTGAGCGGTGCTGTATTTTGTGCCTACATGAGGCTGGAGTTGACCTTGTTTTGACAGAAACCTCACTGCTTTTCTTATGTTAATTCCAACTAATTAACATGAAAACAAAATCATTAATAATTAACAAAAGGAGGGAGGTCTGTATCATAACAAGGTCAACTCCAGATTCACTTTCATTTAAAGGCCAAGTAAATGAGAATATAACAGTAATGTATTTGATCTGTCCGCCATCAACATCCACAGTTCAACTACTGTACTTTGTGAAGTTCATTCATGATGAGCTAGCATTACAACGTAGCTTGACAAGTCCATAATGTTATGTCATTCACTCAATGAACCACAGCTGCCAATATAAAGACAAAAGCACCTGTTTCTTTTGCAGGTCAGGTCACAGGTTACTTGACAAGTCACTGTTTAACAAATACGGAAACAAACAAGAACCTGATGAAACTGGTTCCAAATTTGGTCTTGTCAAAATCTGAATTATTTTTAAGACCTAAAGTTGGAATTACTAAAGGCTTAAATTTACGTATTGCTTATACATGTACATCGTACATTGACCAGTGATAAACCCATTACATGACCTGTGAAATCAAATAGCCATGTTAAAATAAATAAACTTACTGTCAGCATTCTTGGCATGTGATAAAAACTTGTCATAGTTTTTCTTAAAATCTCTAAAGTCCTGAGGCAGTGTTGCCAAGTCCTCTGCAGCAGACAGACCAGGTGATGACAGGATATCAGCAAGGTGGTCAAGAATAGTGCCAATACTAAATAAACAAAAGGTAAACATGAAGATAAAAGTATACGTTTGTATATTGTCGAGAAATATGTACCGGTATAAGTGGAAATTTAAGGTCTGCAGCCTTATGTTTGCTGGTCCACAGTACTGGTACTTCAAGGTAAAAATAAACGTAATAATAATAATAATAATAATAATAATGAACGATCATGGCACTTGTAGGAATTTGCAGGATTCCATGCGCTTGTAGGAATCTTCACGAATCCACATGGGGGCTGCAGGAATCCTACAATAATAAGACAATTAAATAATGCAGCTTTATTTTTATTGAAGGATCATTCATTCACAGGTTGCTTTTTCCAGTTTATTAGCCAAAGCTACTATTAATTAAGCCTGGTTCTAACTATTGACAACAGCAAAAGGACAAGTATCAGACGCTTCACAAATGTTCAGGCCAACAAATTGACCGACTCTCAACTGATTGGGAGTGGCTTCATACATGTACATGTAGCACAGTTGACAGCACTGCACTGGCATCACAGAGGTTGTGGGTTTGAATCCCGGGCCGTTAAAGTCACCTTCATTCTGTCAATAAAGAGACAGTTAATTAAATTGTCTAGTTAGTTCGATCATTTCAGTCTCCAATTCACCCCTAAACCGCACTTCACAAACATTTGCCAACCAAAGGCAAACTTTCCTTACTTTCCGCCACTGTTCGGAAAACTGCCTCCGTAACCATGTTTATCCTTGCCGGAAAAATATGACATCATTGCAGGAATCCATAGGAATCTACTACAGTATACCGTGAACAGAAATATTCAATAATTTTGTTACGCTTTTTATGGTACGTCCGATAATAAATTATTATTATCATTATTATTATTATTATTATTATCATTATTATCATTATCATCATAACATCAGTAACCCCGCGGTCACATTCGCGCTAAAACCTTGCTTGGTTGGCCACCATTTGGTTACCTAGCCCCACCCCAAGTCGTCACAGGCGTGACCAACCAAGCATTCCAGCAAAAAAACAATACCTTGCATTGGGATGTACAGGAAAACCATGCTCATCTTTATCTCTGTTATTGCAGAACTGTTGCATCAAAGGAATTATCCCTGAGGAAGGCAGGGCTCGCACTGGAAATACCTCTGTTGAAAAAATATATATATTATTACCACTGGTATCTATGAATTGGCCAAGTCTGAAAATACCATAATACTCTTTGTTTGTCCCCCTAAATTTTGCATACTTATTGTTTCCAATTGGATGTGCATTAATAATAATGTAAATACTGATCCAAGAAGCTACTAATGGGAAGTCCTAGGAGTTGTACACCAAGAAAAATCTTGAACAAGACTGAGGCGCAAGTGTACCAATTCCTTGGCTTTATTGTAATGAAAGAATTATTATCATTGAACCTCACTTGCCAGCACAGAGTGTGTCCGTCAAAAAGTGGTCAAAGCAGCCCCAGTCAAAGCAGCATAAATGCTCTCATACTTTTGTCAAAGTGGCAGGCGCGGTGGCCTCATGGTTAGGGCGCTCGATTCCAGAACGAGTGGTCCAGGTTCAGGTCGTGGCTGGGGACAATGTGTTGTGTTCTTAGGCAAAACACTTTACTCTCATGGTGCCTCTCTCCACGCAGGTGTATAAATGGGTACCTGCAATATTAACGCTGCGGGTAGCCCTGCGATGGACTAGCATTCCATCCAGGGGAGAGTAGAAATACTCCTAGTAGCTTCATGCTACGGAAACCAGAGATAGGCTCCGGTGTGTTGGGCCACTGGCTCGTATTAAAGCAGACTACTTTTGTAACAGTAAAATTAGCAGGGATTTCAGTCTTGCCTCATGGATCAGAAGTACTGTAGCAGTCTTAAGGAGAGGACTGCTTTGGACAGCTTTCTGACCAACACCATGTGTGCTAATGGGGGAGGATAGATAAAACATTTTGTCGCTCATGAAGGAAATCTGAATTTGAATTTGATAACAGTTGATCAAACTCCAATGATTGACCACTTCTGTCCACATCATCTGTCAATGGCAAAACCTGAGCGAAGCTTGAAAATCAAGCAAGATTTTGAGGTAATCAGAGCAGTGTAAACGCAACATTTTTGGCCTGGCCTGCTGGCATGTAAAAATGATTATTATTATCAACTTTTGACATGCCCAAGGCTGGGAGGCGAGCAATATTTGGAAGTGGGAGAAATTCACTGACATTCAGGAGGCACTCTGTTCTGAGAGGTCGTGGAAGCTGTACGCTTTTCTCTCCTTTGTATTTGGTTAACACATCAGTGAGGAGAGGAAACAATGCAACCCAAATTAAAAACCCATCAAATAACTTGTAGCAATGCAGAAAATGAAAGGTAAGTAACCTGTTTTTATATCTGACTATCAATGAAATAGACTTTGCCAAGAAATATGGCACACTTTCCAATATGGAACACTTTCCTTAATCAGTTCAATCAAGCCAAGATTACAGTAAATGTGTGAGTAATTGTCTGCCTGTGCTTAAACTATAGACTTATTTCCCCTTTATGTACAGTGTATACTTGTATTCTGGTTACAGTTGTAGACTGTATTTCGTAGAGCGCTCAACTCATTTGAAGAGCATTGACTATAACTTCACAGGAGTTCAGGCTTCAGGACAAAGAGAGCGTTCACAAAAACTTGTTGGGGGGAGGGGACTGATGAGAAATTTTCTACTATCTAAAAAATTTGGAGGACCCCTACTTGTTGCATGAAACATTTTCAGGGACCCCCTTATAGTATCCCTACAATTTGAGATACCCCCAACCAACCACATGGCCACAAACCAATACACAATGCAGAAGTCAGAAGAACGAGCGAAACAAATTAAGGCAAAAACAGAAAAACGCCTCCAAAGAGCATAACGATCTGCTAGGAAACGCAGGAAAAAGGCAAGGCAAAAAAGTGCTCACTGATACATGTACAGTGTACGTGGCATAACCTAACAGGCAAGAACAAAAAGATCCCAGGCCCGGGTCAAAGCTTTAAAAGCAGAGTCACTTGCTTCTACCACCAACAAGCCTATCGGTTGATAACTAAATCAATGCAAAAGCATGAGGCCAAAAGGTCATATTCACATTACTGCAGAGACAGGGTTTTGACAGTTTTGCAAAGTAGTGGATGTGAGCTACCCAGGGGGTCTGGGGGAAAAATACAACAAACCCCTCCAATATCGGAATCAAAGTACCGGAGATGGAATGGAAAACCAGAAACTACATGTAAAAGTATATCATCAACACGAACTTTTTTTTTGGAAGAAAAAATATAACACAGATTGGTCCAAATCTAAAGTCTCATAGAACAAAAACTATTGCTAAATGAAATCTTATGTGCCTATTGTTTCTCTCATGAGTAGTTTCAGACAGAAACTCACAACCAGTATTTTTAAAACTTTTTCAGGAACATAACTATGTATATGTTCTATTTTTCTCTTCGTGAGTTGATACTGTATGTTGTGGTTAAACGAGCAAACTGTTTTACAATGCCCCATTGTGTCAGAAATGTTATTGAATGCAAATCAATAAAAAGTAATATAAACAAGGAAAATCCTTAACCACAACAAAAATGAAAAAGAGGATCAAACAAATTATGCAAATTATGTAGACAGAAAATGTTCTCAAAGAGAAACTGTTAGTCTTCACTTCTCTTGAATCACATTTGGCCGACTGCTTTTATGTCTGCTGAATTTTTAAAATTAAATACAAATAAAAATTGCCAGGTTCGAAATAGGGCTATTTATGCAAAAAGTCAATCAAACTTCATGAATAAAATTATTATTGAAGAAAAATAATAATTATAAAAATGCCCAAAAGCAAAACCCCAAAGAATTCCTATGAAAAAGGCAATGAAACCCCTTGGAAAAAGATGACAATTCTCATATCTGCCATACTGTCGTTGAACGCGGCTTAAAATAAAATTGTCATTGCGTGTGATCTCAGAGACGACAAAAGGGGCTTTTGTTTTTTAATTTTTAATTTTTTAAAAAAAATCAGCACGTAGTCATTGCCTCTGAGTCACCGTAAAAATACAAAAATCATTTTTAGCCTGTCAGTCTTTTAAATAACGCGAATCTGCTCGATTTCTCAAGCACATATAGCCATATTTCCCTTAAAAAGTAAGCAATATATCAATGATTGCCTAGCTACCTTCGGCAACAAAGTCAGGCTCACGACGGAATCGAATACCCATCAAAATGAGAAATAAAACCAGCGGTACGAGAACTTCTGTCAGCAGAGCAAACTGGAGAGAAAAAAAAAACGGATTAACAGCTAACAGATTTTTAACTGTACTCAAAAGATGACTTCTTCGATAGTGTTTATACTTTGAAATGACGAGAAGTGAAAAGTGCGCGATGCTGTGAAGACTATAAAAGACAAAAGGCATGATCTCGGAACACTCACCGGCGCTCGCTTCTTCAAAGTGTAGTTCTTCCAAAGTAAAAGGGTCAACTGCCTTCCAAATCCCATTGCTCAATTGATCGGAGCGTACCGAAAGCCGCAGAATAAGATCAATTCGCGCGTGAAGACGAATGCAAACAAACAATCATTTCTGTGCGAAACAACGCTCAAAGGTCCTCTGCGACACAGAATTGGAACACAACATATACGAACGGTGGTTTCATCCACTTGAAATATCTTTCGGTGCACGTGTTAAAAATGGGACAAAAGTTTTAAGCAAAACTCTTCATAAGAACCGGCTGTTCGTCTTCGCCACAAAAAAAAGAAACAAATCAATTTTTAGCGGAGGACTGGGAAGGAATGTTACGACAACACACATGGCGGTTGAGTTGTTTTCTGGGTCGTCATTTTTCCGACACTTGCAATGCAGAGATCTTCACCAATACCTTGGAAGTTTGCCTTCGGGAATATTAGATAGGTTGTATAATCACCCGGCAATTTGCTTGGCTGTGTTCAGGTAAATGTCAAGGTTTGAAACAAATGTTGTACGTGTATCTTGCAGGCACCTTTCAATATCTCCATTTTCCTTCATACGTCATCGCTGTAATTTACGTCTGTCGTACCGTCGTACCGTCGTACGAGGTATTGGTTTTGATACCAACATGACTGCGAGAGAGCACTGTTGCATGTACACAGAGCAATACACACTGTTGGCATGTTTTTTTTACTTGCCTTTATTTTACTTTAAGAATTTCACAGCACAGTTGTAGAAGGTTTAAACAGAAAATTACAAAGCATGAACATAAAAGTCAAGGGTGCGGAAGGAAGCCCAAGGTACTTCCTTTTAAAAATACTAGGCTATCGGCAATAAATACAATAAACACATTCAGTCAAAATAAAGTGAAGTGGCATATGGCTTCAGGTAG
>NC_090884.1:41869849-41877349 GCF_036669925.1 Montipora capricornis
AATGGAAACAACAGGAGCATAAATCGTAGAAACATGCGCACACAAAGATTACAATCTGCGAGATCGAAGGTCTGTACGCTTATACTAAATCCACTCATTTATAAAACAGGCCTTCTGATAGAGTGGGATGAAAAAATGCAAATTGTGTGAAATTTGCAGGGCAGATTATGCGATTAGAAAGGCCAATTATGCGATAAATATTGTAAATTATGCAATTTTTTTCTGAGCAATTTTAAGCTTGTTTTTCAAGGTTTCAGGATAAAAAAAAAACATGTTTTTACTACCCTTAAGACATTTTGAACATAAGGGAACAGTAATAATATGAATCTTGATTGACATTAGTTGGGACAAGTAAAAAAAATGAGGTCTTCTGCACTATTGGTGCACCACGTTAAAAGTTGAAAGGACACAGCTAACGTGCCAAATGAATGATCAATAATTATTAAAATTCCTGTATGCTACGACCAGTTTTTTACACTTTGTTTTTGTGTGCAGTATTATATTTCTGAACAAATTTGCTAATCTGAACAAAGGGCGTCTTAATTTGTGTTACACCAGAAACCCATAAGGGTTGAAACGCGTAACGCCCCCTTGTGTGCTGGGAAACAAGCTTCTGAATATTCGATTTGGAACAACAAGAGCGAGGGGTTTCCAAATATGGTACTTACATGTAGCACTGAAACATTCAACCAATCAGTTCGCACTGAATATTTGGAAGCTGTGAACGCGCGTTACACAGGTTTCTGGTTACACCAATTGGTGACTCAGTACCAGGCCCCCCACATGCAACTTCGAATATTTATGAAATTGAAGGTAACAAAGGTTTTTTGCCGTTTTCCAAGGTAAATCATCTTTAAAATGGTGTATTTATGCAGGAACTCCTAAGAAACTTTTTGATTTATGTTTTATTTTATGAATTTTGTGCGTTCTTTTGTGAATTATGCGATTTTTCTTGAATTGTGCGATCGGATGAGATTTGAGGTCAATTGTGCGAAATCGCACCATCGTGTAATATCAGAAGGCCTGATAAAAACATATTGCATTCCAATATGCCATTCTAGATTGATGTCCGATTTTATCGAAATTTTGAAGCCTCAAATCAGGGGTACCCAACAAGAATATAGTTCAAAACCACTTAAACATTGAATTGTTAAATGTTTTTTGGTATTTAAACAGTAGATATACGCATATTTTTATCCCCCCCAAAAAATTCATCTGTTTGGATTTCCTACACAATCTTGAACAAGCTACACAAACTACCTACACAAGCTTGAAGTCTAGTGATCCAAAAATTGTAGGGATCAAAAACTTACCTTTTTGAAAATTTCAGCCAGGAAAAGGCTCCCGAAAATTGTAGGTGACCTTCTTAGGGTAAAAATCAGTTTAAAATGGGCAATTATACTATTTTTTACATGTTCGAAAATCCTACGACAGGCAGGGAAGGAAGATTTCTTTTAAGAAATGTTCCAAAAATTGTAGATCTCAAATCGTCTTTCGAACAGATATTTTCAGAAAATTGACGTTGGGTGCCCCTGTCAAGTCGGAAATTCTTGAGTCAGGCACAAGCAACTATCAGGATTGGAAAATGCTGATAGCGACATCGGAGGCCAAAATTTCTGATATTCATTTGGAGAAGCTCCCTAACTTATGACCAAGGATTGTGAGAAAGGGCCTTGCAGTTTATTTAACAGTAATATTATTATTATTATTATTCCATGAGCATGCGTTTGGTATGAGATGGTAAATAGCCAACAGGGTGCATGGCGCCGAGTTGGCTATAACCAGTCTCATATCCAACAATTAAGTGTGAATGGAATAATAATTATTGTTTTATTAAATTCCTTAAACTTCAAAAGTTTGGAAGTATAAAATACGAGCGAAAAAAGGGAGAAAATCCTAGTGAAATCGAAAAAAACTTGATAAAGGGATGGGATGTTGTGTAATACCTGGTGGTCAGACAGACGCTGGCTTGTCACAAAAACATTTTTTACCTTTTCGCATACTTCTAAGCATTGGAATTGATCCAAACTTTCCAAAAAAATGGGTTTTTTTTTGCTTTTTTCAGAGAGAAATTTCACTTTCCAGCAAAAAAACCTTTTAGTTTAGCAATGCTTAGCGCTATCATTGACCAATATTATAAGGTCAAACTAAGGCATATGAGCTGATTGAGTGTACCAATCAGAACACGAGAAATGCAATAACCGAGGTTGGAAAATTAATGAAGTCCAATATCCCTTGAGCAGGCTAGTAGTCCTTATCTGAGAAGACTTGAAAGCCTAATTACCATTTGCAGCACTATCTCCTCGGTTATTTAAAGAACCTGAGTGTTAGTCTGGCCGGAGTTGAACTCACAACCTCCCACAATCTGAGCCAACCCATCGGCAGTAACATTGTTAAATTGATTCTGGGGCTCCTTGCCAGCCAGCTCTTTCTAGAGTACCTGGTACTTAATTTAAATTTCTTCTCATTTAGCAAACATTGTGCACCCTATTCATTGTCGTTAGCAACTGTTTCTGTATGTGTGGCATAGTTTTGTCTTTGTAGAGCTGTTGCACATGACAAATTGAGCTTCCTCTTTGAATTTCGAGTAATAATATATCAAAAACGAGCAAGTGCTTCATCGGGGTATCCAGACACGGAGACGCGGTTTAGAACAAATGGATGATAAAGATTTTTTGAGAATGGCAAGACCAAAGAGCGCTCAAGATTTGAACTATTGAGCCAGACGGACTGTTCAAAGGTGAAGACATGGTGTGCATGTGCAAGAGTTGACTGAAAGCATTGAAAACATGAATGCCAAAAGTCTAAACTACTGGCTATCCAAGTTTGTGCAGGAGGTTGAAAATAAGTCAGGTGGACGATATCCCTCTCGGATGGTTTACAGTATTGTTTATGGCTTAAAGCACTCATCTAGTTTTTCATTGGGTGTCCAGATGCATCCATGTGACCTGGTATACAGCTGTTGATTGGTGGACTCAAGTTATGAATTATTAATGAGTTTCAAGATTCTGTTGAGGTCTTGACTAAAAAGATTGGATCTGTTGAAGCATACAGTTAGGACCTTGAAGCATTTTTAAACTCTTCTTCAGAGCTGGGGTTTTTTGAGTTCATGCATCTTTGATCTTATTTTTGTTCATACATGCATTTGGGCACAAAAGTTGTTGTCCTAAAATCCCCAGCTTTGTTTCTAGGAAAAGAGTTGCAATTAAGGTCATGTGCTTCTGGTTGGAATTTATTAGCTCTTTTATATACAGGTGTAATTTTCTCCGTGTACTCCGGTTTTCCTCCCTCATCAAAATTGACTCACAGCTAATTAACATCTAGCTGTGGTGCTGTGCTCCAACATCAAACATGGACTGTATAGCGGCAGCCAGAGGCGCCTTTGTATGCTTTCAGTCCGATGTCATGAGCCGCGCTCTTCGCATTTCAGTCCTCGACTGCAAGTAAGGGTGATTAGCACTAGCAATATTTAATTTTATTTTATTTGTACATGTATGTGTCTGTGCAGCGGAGCATAATCTGGATATTTTGAAAACAAAATACACAATATTACCCTCTTTTTCATTGTTTTAGTGGAAATCCCTGGATAGGATCAGGTGATCAACCAGAGAAGGACAAACATGCACGTGGCATTCCCTTCCTTGATGAATACAGCATGGAAAGATGGGAGGTATACAGATGCTATGAGTCACCACACTTTGTCATCATGAGACAATTCAGAGAAATTTCCCAAAAAGAATATGAATGAGCTACCTATTCACAACTACCAAGATGTTGAGTTTCTCTTTGCATTAATTATGCTGACCAACACTGGCCAACTTGTAGAATGCTACAACAAGTTGCAAAAATAGTGGAGACACTTCACCTTCTTGGGGCGTTATTAATTTGCCTATTATCTCTCACACTGCAGCCCCCCTCTCCCCCTTATCATTGTTGCTAGCAAGACATTAACAACTGTTGGAAACTTAAGCAGTCAACATTGACAGGGGGAGAGGGGAAGTGAAGTGGGAAAGGTTTAAATTCTAGATACGGCAGGTATTGGAAGCTAGAAAAGGTGTTTTTTTCATGAAAGTGTCACAACAATTTTGCAACTTGTTCTAGCTCTCTCCTGTCTTAACTTTCATGTTGCATCAATGCAATCACCACTTCCATCGTTCTACATGTAATATCATGTTCTTTTTTTCTGCAGGCTGTTCTTCATTTCATGACTGGTTGTACTGCAACAGACGAGAAAACAGCAGTCAGTCAGGATGTTGTCAAGGTGTTAGTTCTCTCAGGACTAATGAAATGGTTAGCGCCTAAATATTTTTGACTGACTGATTTCTGGCTTATTGACTCACCTGACTGGGTCACTTGCTGGCTGCATGGGAATTGGCTAAATTAATGAATGGCTGACTGACTTTACTGTATAAGTTGTGTGACTGACTGGATGACTTACTGACTGTTGGCTGACTGAATAACTGGTTGGCTGACTGAATAACTGGCTGGTTAACTGGCTGACTGACTGCCTGATTGACTGGATGACTGATTGACTGACTTACTTACTGGCTGAGCGAGTGACTTCAGGACTGACTTACAGACGGGATCAGTTAACAGATGCTAGGTCACAGACCAACTGACTGACAGTTCAACCAACCAACAGACTTGTTGTATATCTAATATCTGCTTGACTGGCTCAGTGATCAGTTGATTAATAACATAATTATTATTGATTGATCTGCTATTTTATTTAGTGAGACTCCAGGCAGCACACCTGTTATAAGTCCAGCAGGATTCCAGTTTCTTTTGATGGACACAGCTTCACAAGTGTGGTACTTTATGCTACAGTACCTTGAGACAGTTGAGGTACCCTAATGTAAATGTATAATTTCTTTGCGAGGGTTTAACCTAACTTCTAACTTCATAACTTGCACTTTTAATGTACACATACTTTATTTAAAATGCATTTGTTGTACAATTTGCTATGTTGCCTTTTTTTTAAACAACCGTCTACTGCAGCATAACTCTCATGTAAGACTACCTCCTTTCTTTGAGTGTCTTTAAATTGTCTTGTTTTCCATCACCATTTTAGGCACGAGGAATGGATCTTGTGGAGTGTCTTTCATTTCTGTTCCAGATTAGCTTTGAAACCCTTGGAAAGGTACTCAATTTTTGAAATATTGTACATCATGGTATTAAAATACATCCATGTGGAGTTTAAGAATGTATTGGAAGCATATTAATTAAGCAAGATATTTAAAGTGCCACTGATAAAAAAAATCAATTGTTGTTTTTCTTTGGATTTCAAAGCTACCGGTATGTTAACCCTAAGCAACCAAAGTTTTGAGCCTTGATTTCAGAAAGATGCCTGCTTATTTTAACAGGAATTTTCCTATTTAATGGTCCGCCATTAAGATCTTGAGAGATCTGGATCATGGAGAAAATGACGTCAAAGGCTCACTAACTTAAGAATGCAGTGCATGTGTATGCCACATAATTAATATGCAGCGCAGGTGTTTTGGGCTTTTGGACTTTTAAACTCACATTTTGCGTATATAAGAAGCTGTATGCGCACTCTGAAATTTTAAACTAGTGAGTAAATGACGTCATTTTTCCCTGGATCCAACCCTCTGAGGTCCAATCAGTCAGTTTTGAACATGAGTAATGGTGGACCATGAAATCCAAAACTTACACTCAAAGTAAATGGCCTTTAGATGAAAGTCAATGCCCAAAATTTTGCCAGTCAGGTGTTAAGCAAACACACTAATCTTTCAAAATCTGAAGAAAAAAAGGAGGTGATTTTTTTTTTTATCGCATGGGGCACTTCAAGCCATTCAGCGTATTATTACATTATTACTCCGACCTCATTTCAGAAAGTGCCTTGTTGCATCACCATTGTCTCCATTTTCTCTGTTATCTCTGATTGTCTTCTAAAGCTGTCATTTCGAGATTTGACTGAGGGGATTTTCTTCTTTCAATAAGGACTATTCTACAGAGGGAATGAGTGAATCACAGTTTAAATTTCTTCAACATTTGAGGGAGTTTGGTCTAGTGTTTCAAAGAAAGGTAACTCAAGTTTGGTTTTTGTAGCCTATCCATACACAAGAATAACTGTACAAGTAATGTAGTTAATTACAGATGTGCAGATTATACATTCATGTTCTTTGTGAGCCTTCTACAGTGTAGGCAAGAAATCATTATTATTTTATGTTGCAGTCATATTAATATATGGCACAGGTTTGTGTACAACCATTTACTTACTTATTCTGCAGATTTCCCATTAATCAAGTATAATGCATACTTTCAGCGGAAGTCACGAAGGTATTATCCAACAAGACTAGCAATCAACCTGACATCAGCAGGAATAGGTAGGAATCTGTGGGGACGACTGCATGCAATATTTATGTTTAACCTATCCGTACCTGCCAGTTGTGGAGGTGGTGCTGAAAACAGTGTTCTTTTCACATGCCCATGCAGTATGAAGCATTTAACATATTGTTTTGGTCTTTTTGGTGGTGGAACAACCACTGGGCCATACTGTCTGGAATTGAAGCAGTGCGGCCCAGTGGTTAGGACGCTTGCCTTGAGATTCAGAGTTTCGGGGTTCAAGACTCGTTTTGACCACTTATTGAATTTGTTAATGTTGATCCCTGGTTTAACTTGTCTGCCTCACTTGTAAACAGCCAACTGGTTTGCCTCCAGCCAGTTGGCATTCTTTACAGTTGTTGCTGTTGTTGTTTTATGTCATTTCGTTTATTGTGTTTCATTAAGCCTGAAAAGCCCCTACGTGGAGTGGTCATTTAAGTATTGTATTTAAGAAATAGAAAACATTTACCGTGTTTCTGTCAAGTTGTAGAAACACGAGTGAAAGTTTGGGAGAACGAGAAATGCTGTGGGAACACGAGCCGCAGGCGAGTGTTTCCACAGCTTTTTCGAGTTCTCCCAAACTTTCACTTGTGTTTCTATAACTCGATAGAAAAACGGAGTACATGTTTTCTATTTCTTTTAGAAAACAACGCGACGAGAAAAAGGAAAACAACTTGTTAACTCTAATTATCAAAATGTAAATTCTCTTTGCTCGCGCCATCACTACGTGTCTCCATCGAGTTATAGAAACACGATTTTTAACCAGTCAGCGCGGGTATTTTCTTACGACTGTTTTCTAATGTATTGTATTGTGTAGTAACATATTGATAAGGTTTTAAGTAAATTAAAAAGAAGGCATAGTCACATTAAAGGGCACTGCAGCCATTCCATGATCCAGTAATAGTACATGTACGGTATTCTTAAAGCTGTTCAATGACAGATGTAAATTAAACTTTGTTACATGCAGTGTTGTGACCTGTTGCAGGTAGCTCGGCCATTACTAATACAGATCAGAAGGGCTTTATAGTTGTGGAAACAAATTATCGGCTTTATGCCTATACAGGTATGTTTTAAAGAACAACAGTAAGTTGACATTACATCAACCTAAAATGCCCTAAAATTTCTAGGAAGGCATCATCCTTAGCATAATGCTTT
>NC_090884.1:41882349-41899849 GCF_036669925.1 Montipora capricornis
GTCGCTTATCTTCAACATAAGGGAGTTTTTCGAGGAACATTGGGTACAATTCACGAATCTTAGCGCTATACTCTTCAGTTAATAAAGAGTTATTGAATTTCCACAACCCTGGTCCTCTGGGATTTCCTTTTGTCCATGTCAACAACAGATATATTAAATTGTGATCCGGTGCGATAGAGGGTTGTATGTCGACCTTTCTTACAAAGTTTTTCAAATTTTTGGAAGTTAGAAAAAAATCTATTCGTGATCTCATCTTCAGTGCTTTTGACACGTAGGAGAATTTCTTCGCATTTGGATGACGAATTCTTTGAATATCCATAAGGTCGAAAATGACCATCGTAATTAACAGGGAGTTACAGTATGTGGTTGGTTTCCACGGGGCTCCACCACTTTTGTCCTTTTTCGTGAGCGCACAATTCCAGTCGCCTCCAACTATTAGTGTTGTGATATCCGCTTTGTTTATTAAACAATAGTTTAATTCCTGCAGGAACCGAAGCTGATCTTCCGAATTGTTTGGAGCATATATATTACAAAGAGATACCTTTAGACCGTTTATTTGTGAGGTAATCAAGACTATTCTTCCAGAGTTGTCCTGAAATAGCAACTCTATTTTTCCTTTGACTTTTGGGTCAATTAAAATACAGACACCTCTGCTATGACAAGAGCCGTGAGAAAACACGATATCACCTCCCCATTCAGCTTTCCATAGCACTTCGTCATTTGAATTTGAATAAGTTTCTTGTAAAAAACACTGAGAAAATTGCCTTTTGATCGCTTAAATACGAAAAAATACTTCGCCTCTTGATTTGATCCCTCAATCCCCGTACATTTAAAGAAATAATACCACACCTTAGTTTCTCTTGCATGCAAAGAAGTCAGTAAAAAAAGATAAACAAAAACACGACAACGTTAAAGCAAAAAAAAAATTAATAGTAATAATAATATACAGAACGCCAACAGATAGATTTCTAAAAAACCTCAATTTATAGCGTTATACACTCTCTCGAGCCGAAAAGCTCTAAACGAGCTCTCTTTCATCCCCCTCCCTCCCAAAGACAAAAGAAAAAAAAGGATTTAAGCAGAAGACATTTCAAAGCATAATAATAATAATAATCGAGATACCTAAATTTTCTGGTGGCAGTTATAAATTATTGAAGCCGTTTTCATCAACAATCCTGGTCACCAGGAGACCCTTCTGGGGACGTTTTAACGAAAACCTTACCGTCGATAGTCCAGAAGCTATGAATAGCGCTTATCCTGTCGCATTTTGGCTGCTCTGGCAACGAGACCTCGTCTACAAGCTGTCAAGCTTTCATTAATAAAAATACGTGATGACTCAGCGGCCGAAGTGGTATTCGAAAAACTAGGAAATATATCTTTCAAACCTATGTTCTTCAGTTTAGTTCTCTTCTTGTACACGTTCGTTTTAGTTTTATGGCTGATGAATTTAGCAATGATACAAGTTTTACCTTTCCGCTTGATTTTGTGTGAGATGTCGATGTCAGTTGAAGATATTTCTACGTCCAGAGCTCTCGCCAATTTCAGCACAGCTTCATCTGTTGACACGTACGCCGATTCCGGTATTCCGTAAATTTCCAGCGAGGACTTTCTACTGTACTGCTCTAGTTCATCCAGCTCCACCTACATTCTCGATGTATCATCTTGTTCCTCCTTTAACTTTTTCCTCGTTTGATCAAGTTCAGTCCTAAGTGTTTGATTTTCACTTATGACCTTCGCAAGCTTCGTCTTAAGTTGCTCAATGTCGCGGCCATGTGACTGAAAAGTCGCTCTAAATTGCGAGAGCTCTTCTCTAAGATTAGCATTGTCTTGCAATATTGCCGCCACAGAGCTTTCCAGATTAACTAAAATATCTCGCAATTGCGATAGCGTTGGTTCTTCTTGAAAAGACGCATCACAAGTTGCGGTTTCACCTTCTGCCATATTTCCTTCGACTTTCTGAGATGGAGAAGACTGAGTGTTCAGTTTATTCACTTCCTTCGGCGATTCTTCCAAGGACCCACGGTCTCCCCTTTTATTCTTTCTAGTTTTCGTCATTTAATTCGACTCTTGAACATCCCAACAAACGCGATGGAGGGAGGGGAAAATGTCCTACTCAAAAAACACGTCTGTTCCAACAGACACCCCGCGCATGCTCTAATAAAATAATAAAAGTTCTTGTGTTGTGTAATGATTGCGCGAAGTAATATGCGCGACGCGGAAACGCGGTGTTCAATTGATTTCCTTTGTTGTCGGCGTTTCTTTCTCGGAGTTCCTGGTCGGCAATGCTCAATGAGCTATTCGCTATAACGTGCGTACACTGAAACGCGGGGTTTAAGAATTTATTACCATGATGAAACGAACAAGTATTGTCACTTTCAATGAGAACCGAGCGAAAAGAGATTAAACTCTGTTGAAAACACTTGGAACAGAATCCGTGGAACATATTATCATAGCTTCTCATCGTTGCACATCTTTTCCGCACAAGACAGTTCCGCACGCCAAAATACGAAAGCAAATGCGCCTTGGCGTTTAGCGATATACCAAATATTTTCAAACAGATTTGATAAATAGTAAGTTCAATACACTTAAGCAATAGTTACAGTCTTCGATTGAACTGACTCTTGTCTTCGATCGAATCGACTTTTGTCGATCGAAACGACCTTCGATTGAACTGACTCTTGTCTTCGATCGAATCGACTTTTGTCGATCGAACTGACTTGCAACCGTTTTGGTTATTTTACCAGAGCGCTATTAATGACGGACCTCATTTCTCATTTCTGTTGTAGATTTCCCAATATGTGCGTAGCTGTGCTTACAAGAGATAGCGTTCAACAGGTAATGTATTCAATTATTTCCAGACGATACGAGAGACAATGTTTCATAACTCTGTGTTGTTGCTGTCCCATTGATATGTTAGGTGTCCGTCTACTAAGTAGAAGCAGTGTGCTTTTCATAGGGCATGTGGAGCAAGAGTTCACTTGCAAACGACGAGCTCTGAAAAGAAGACGCGCGGGAAATCTCCTAGTCCCTATGCGAATATTTCGCAGACTACGGGTTTAAATTATCACCAGAACCACATTTAGGGTCTAAAAGGCTCAAAAAAAAAGAAAAGTGTTATCTTTGCTTCAACAACTGCAAAAGGCTGGACTTTTCTCGATAAACCCCCGGTGGCGTCTCAGAACACTTGTTCATAAACTCCCTGGGACATTAAAGAACTCATGCGGTTCGCAGAGAGAGTTCGGGGTGGGGTGGCCTGGCCTTGCTATGCTTCAGGTCCTTTTAAGCTAGTACTGAGCTGATAAAAATAACCAAATGTTCCATAAAACCTTTCCTCTTAATTTATTTTCTTCAGGCCTTAGCAAGTGGTATATCTGCCGAGCAGGTTGGTTGGAGTAAAAGCCAAAATAAAACTTTTACCATCAAAGATTCAGTGCAACCTTTTCACTTATTCACTGCTTGCACAAATCCCATAATACACCTCTTTTACCCCCTCCCCCCCCCCCAAAAAAAAACCAAAACAATTGATTAGGCATTGTTTTCGATTTCTCTTGAGACTTCTCACGACTGGACTGGATCTAGCATGAAATGGAGGCTAATGCGGGCAAATCTTTTCAAATGCAAATTAATTTGCCCGCATTCGCCTCCATTTCATGCTAGATCCAGTCCAGCTGTGAGAATTCGAAAATGGTCTATTACAAGCAATAATTATGCAGAATGTTCGGGGGGTAAAAGAGGTGTATTATGGGATTGTGCGAGCCGGATACATTGTGTAGGTGGAATTACACTCAAAAATCGCTTACAGAGGGCAACGTCCGATTATGGTTCTTTACGAAAATGAAAACTTGCTTCGTCGAGTATTGTGGTAGAGGAGATCGTGAATTTTAACTCAGAAAAATGAACAGTTGAGGACACGCGGAGAAATCGAAGTTGTTGTTCCCAGCAGGATTCGAACCGGCGACCTTCCGATTTCTAGTTCGGATGCTTTACCACTGAGCTATCGGATACTCATAGGAGCTAGGACTCCGGGATAGCCGGAAAAAATCCGAGTGCTCCTTTGCTGGAGTCGAACCGACGACCTTCCGATTTCTAGTTCGGATGCTCTACCACTGAGCTATCGGATACTCATAGGAGCTAGGACTCCGGGATAGCCGGAAAAAATCCGAGTGCTCCTTTGCTGGAGTCGAACCTACGACCTTCCGATTTCTTGTCATGGATGCTCCACCACAGAGCGAGAGGAGATCAGTGTTTTTGCATCGTCAATTCGAGACTGAAGGCACAAAACTTTGCAGCGATGGTTTGGGACGTAGCTTTTTCCCCTAGATCATGATTTGATAGGTAAGGTAGGTAGGTAAAGTCTGCATACGAGCCAAGTGGCCCATCAGGCCGGAGCTTATCCCGGTTTCCATGGCATGAAGCGACTAGGGGTATTTCTACTCCCCCCAGGATGGGATGCTAGTCAATCGCAGAGATACCCCCAGCATTTCGCCGGTACCCATTTATACACCTGGGTGGAGAGAGGCACCGTGGGAGTTAAGTGTCTTGCCCAAGAACACAACACCATGTCCCCGGCCAAGACCCGAACCCTGACCATTCGCTCCAGAGTCGAGCACACTAATCATGAGGCCACCGCGCCTCCCACATGATGATCATGATCATGATGATTCTGATCATGATTTGAGGGAACATTTAATCTATTTCAGATTCTTCATTTCTTGCGGACCCGAGCCCATCCAGAGATGTTAAAGAAGGTAACAGAATTCTAGTTAAAGTACATCAAATTTGGAATCTTTTCTTTTTTGACAGTTGAATCTCAACACGAAATACATCTTATGATTTTCCATTTCTCTTAGAGAGTTTGCGTTTAGTTGACCGTAACTGTCATGTAGAGTGCAAGAAACTGTAATTCATTTCTCCCGCGGCCCAACAAGGGGACCCGAGGCAATGCAGTTTTAAACCTTTGGATCAGTAATATGTAAATTCACCTCTCAATTTCAGTACACTGCCTGGTAGACAAGTACAGAAATGAATGTCTCATGACCAGCCAAGGAAGAACTCTGTGAATTAAATAAATGTATAGTTGAATTGCGGGTTATAGCCGAAAGAGAAAATAGATCCATTCTTCCTTATCTGGACAATTTAAGCATTGGCTCTTTTAGAAACCTGAAAATTGTTCAGGTGTCTTTAAGAGACAATTACTCAAATTGTCCAGATAAGTGCCAGGATTTCTTCTCTCTTTCGGAGAACTCTGGAAGTAGAGAGGAGAATGAAATTTTAGAATATAGGAGTCGAACGGGTTGCGACCGTTTGCATTGCAGAGCAGTTTGTGACGCCACCAAAAGATACCCATGCCTCTGACAAGCGCGGCCGTGAATGAAATGACTGTCAGAAGTCTGTAACCAAGAACTCTCGATCTCCGATGGAATGTGGCCCATCAGTTTTCGGCATTATCTATTTTTGAGTCATATTTTTATCGGCTCGATACGCTTGATTAGCTCTATACGTACCCAAGCCAAAAACAAAAGACTTAACAGTTGAAACTTAAAAACTAGAGCCTAGGGTAGCCTACACTTTGTTCGAAAGAATTTTAGCCGATTGCCTTTGAAATTCGCGGTATTTCATTATCTCTGACTAAGTATAATGGCGTATTGAGACAAAGTCTCAAGGCAAAAAATGGCAGTTAAGCCGATATCACCTCGGAAGAAAAACCTTTGAGCCTCTGACGGCTTGGTAGTTGTTAAAGAAAAGAATGCAACTTGTTATCTTCCTAGACCCCCATCATTCCGCCCACGATAAGTGATCAGATCCGATTGTGGGAATTGGAAAGGAGTAGAATGAAGTTCACAGAAGGTAAGATATAGCTGTCATGCATTCAAATGTATTGTTTAGTTTTGGTTCTCAAAACGATGGTAAAAAGAAGTACGACCATCCTGATTCTGTATAATACAGTTTCTTGTCGTTTTTTTCTTTTTTTTTTTCCTTTGATTGTTTTTAAAACTAAGAAAACTACAGCACAGACTTTCAGCCGCTTGCTGTTCTCGCACTAAAAACAATGACCCCATAAAAGCGTTCAGCAAAAAAATGAATAAGACATGAACGGCCGTTAATGATAAGCCAAAGAGCAAGAGTTTATATGAAATTGTATTTAGTTTTCTCAGTTCATTCTGAATTCGAAATCGAGAGCAGAAAAAACAAAATGTAGCCCGCGCAGCTGCACTGCAGGCAAATAGCGAGTGGCGAAGCCGCGCGGACAATCGCGAGGGGCGCAGTCAAATCCTAGCGCCTATTTCCATTCTCCGCGCGACTTCACTGCTCGTTAGTTGCCTCCTGCGCCAACAATCCTGCCAGAATGAAGGAAGTAGTCCCAAAAGAACAACTCATCTAAATAATCCGTTTATTTCTATTCCTTAACTATCCTTGGTGTTACTTCCATGCAGATGAAGCTCGTTAGTCAAGCAACGCGTTTTACAATTCATTGCTGTACGACTGCTAATGTTGGCCTTCCCTTGTTTTCCAGGTGTCTTGTACAATCAGTTTCTCTCACAAGCGGATTTTGAAACCCTTAGGAACTACGCTGAGGTAACGTCCTTCGTCTTCGTTTAATCTGATTTCTCTACTTTGAGAAGAGGAAGAAACCTGAAACTAGGTTGAGATTTTTTTTTAGCAACAGCCACTGGCTTCGCTTGACAACTCGTTTCTTACGATGATGTCATTCTCTGAAATCGTCTTTTGATCCATTTATTTTTGATGCGTGATATGAAAATCTTCCCAGTATTTTCCGTGAACTGGTCATGCGACGCGTGTAGGTGTCTCTCCTTTGACGTCACGACGTGCGAATGCAAATACATGGACTTATTTTTATGAGTGTGTGCTGCTCAGTTCAACGCAAATCGTAGTGCGAATCGACGTAAGTGGAAACAACGTTCACTATACACCTTATTCCAAAATGGCCGCCATTTTAGTATTCTTTTGTTTCCATGCAAATTGGCCTTAAATATTCTTTTGAATTTTACGTTTGAAAGCGAGGCCATAAGGGCCAATTTGCGTGGAAACAAAATTTTGAATCATTTACGTGTGAATCCAATGTAGTGCATCCTAGTTACCTTGCGTTGCAGGTAAATTTTACACTTGAACGTTGCTTGCATTTGCGTCGAAGAAATAACCATGTTTTTTTCTCTCCGTTGTCCAAGGCCTTTCTTGATTAATTCTCATTTCCACAGGACCTTGGTGTCTTGATGTGGGCCAATTCATCCAAGAGAGTTATTGTGGTCAGCCGCTCAGGTCATGACGATGTGAAACGGTTTTGGAAAAGGCAGAAGCAAAACACGTGAATTTGCACTTAGTCAAGTATGAGTGCAGCTGTTTCGAGAGTGTTTGGCCGGCCAGGTTGGAAGAGCTGAAAGAAAAGATCCTCTTATGAAATGAGCTTTCCTTTTCACCTGGAATTCATTATTTTCAACCCCATGATACTACGGCCATGTGTGTATTCCAAAGCATAGAAAGTGGCTGCGTAGTCAAGGCATGAAAGGAAAATGGAATTCCGAAAAGACTTGAACTCTTCTTTTAAGTAACACAAACTTGGCCTGTGTGAGATGAGATGAAGACCAGCAATATGGCTGCTTGTCATGTGAAAATTTGGCTTAATCTTCGTTCTGACGAACGCTCGAACCGTCAGCCATTTAATCTTTTCACCGTGGAAATTTTACCTTCATCTATTAATGAAACCACATATATATGTGTTTAACTGTCCTATAAACGACGCAGCACCACACGTTCGTTAGAAGCTAAAGCACCACCCCCTCTTCGTTTGCTGGTCACGTGACTGGATACCTGCAGAAGCGACGAGAATTGTAGGCGTAGGAAAAACTTTAATCCCAACTTGCCCAGGAAACTTCACGACCCTCTTACCGTAAAAGTGCCCCCACCCCACTGCCCGAAATTAAGAAAAAATCCACGTTGTCCCTGTGTTAAGGAGGCTCGAAATAGTTTCTCCTTTTTTCAAACAAATTAACATATTCTGTCCTTAGATACAGTTAATGTAATCATATCACGACAAAATTTGGCCAGGGTATTAAGTACCCATCATAGATTTCTCACATCACATTTTCCTCCAAAATAACGTTACCATGCCAACGATGTAAGACATTTCTTTGAGCCTTAAAATTAAGATATATTGTCTTTTTTGAAAAAACGGGACGGTGAAATAATGTTAGAAATAATCGCTAAAATATTTAAAATTCAACAAAATTTGTAGGTCAGTTTTTGAGAAAAATCAGTTTTTATGAAATGTCTCAATTTTTTTTTTTTTTTTTTTTTCACCTACAGAATTTTTTTAAATTTGAAAGACAAACGTATTAAATTAATCTAATCTAACATGCAAAAATGAAAAAAAATTCACCGTCCGGAAGCAGAGATATAAACGAGTAAAGCTGCAAAATCAGTAAAAATGAGGGCGTTACAAGATCAGCATTTACGCATGCGTCACTCGCTCATTCGAGTGCACGCGCGAGTGGAGCTACAGGCCAACACAAACGGATTTAAAAGCCGGGCACCCAAACCCGCATCAACGTGGGCCAGCTATGCAGGCTAGAACTGGTGAATATACACAGACGTTATATTCGACTTCTGTTTAAAGTTATATTGTCTTTTAGTTTTCTTCTTTTGTTTGTTGACCTAATTGCTTGCATTTGTTTAAGTAATGGTCCGGCTAAGAAGCAGGCAGAAAAACAATAGCCCGCGGCAATAGCGTCGGTTAGTTAAAATGTGCCAACATTTTTAATCAAATTAAGTTCGGCTGTTCCCATTGGTGTAAGCAGCTAAAAGCGCGAAATTTGAATTTCAATGAAAAATGTAATCGACTTGCCGTCTAAAAAATTAGATTCTGTCTCGTAGAACAAATCATTATGCCTTCAAAAACTATGTTTGTAAATATCGTCAAGATTCTATGCGCCATTTGCCGATTGGCGAATGGCGCATAGAACAATGCCCAAATTTGGCCGAGAGACAGAGATCAAGGGCATGGGGAAGAAGAAATCCAAAAAAGGCTTTTTTTTCATTTTTTCCTCATCTTTTTTCGACATTTTCCGATATTAGCCAATCAGATGCCTCGATTGGAGCAGCAGCTTCTAAGTACTTTTGCCGCTGGGCTGCCTGCTTCTTAGCCGGACCATTACTTAATTAAAATGAGTGCGCAGTAAGTATTAGCTTGTAAACTCGAACATCATCTCAGCTGAATAGATTCTTTCATCTTTTTTATGATCGCTGTTGATGTCTTCTTGTCTTCTCGATATAGCTTATCAGTATTTTAATCCTGGTGACTTCATTTTCTCGAACCTATGCACATACATACATGTTTGTGTGCATGAAAATACTTGTTTCAGGGTCTTTCTACAGGTATCGGAAAGCTCTGTATCTATTAATTTGGAGTTCGTTTTGTTTCTTTGTTTTTACCCCATCTGTTCTCCTACACCTGCAGTATGTACCCCGTTTCGTGCAAATAAAGTACCCGCGAAAGATTGTAGTTTCTGGGAGTGATTGGTATAAGCAGCCCATGGTCCGAAATCTCGGACTTAAACTTGAGGGTACGACGCTCTGGAATACATTTTAGAGCGATCACTACTGATACTATTGTTCTTAAGTTTTGACCCTCGTTTTGCACGTGTGCAAATTCGTTAGTGTGAAAGACATTCCTTTCCGAGCTAAACAATTATCACCCACACTAACAAGGTGTTTCACTCGGCTTGCTCAGTCTTCATGGCTATCTTTTCACCTGCAAGAAAAGAAGGGGGGGACATCTTATCTTATCTAAGTAAATATGCCAACAATTCACTGTTATAAAACACGTCCAAACCTTGCCATGTTAGAGGAGGAGATTAAACAATTGGGAAACCTGTACCCACCTCCCCTCGTTACCTTTTTCATTCTTATTTTTACTCGGCTACCACACCCTGCTATCTTTTTACTTAACCCGCGACTTCGTAGCAACGTAACGGCATGCATCCATGGCAACTTTCCTCGAGATTTGTGGCCTTTGCAACCATGGAATCCCACCACTCCTGTCGCGATTTATAAGGCTACCCACGCAGCCGCGGCTACTCTGGGAAGCGACAATTGGGCCTGCAGTGCAGCAAAGCTTAAATTACGTAATCGGTTGCGTTTACATTTGACCACTCTTGAGCATCTAGAAGATCTCACGTGCTTCGCTTTACGCTATTTCATTGCCTGTACTTGCATCGATCTAGATGGTTTTATGTTTTATGATAGTATTTTGTCGTTTGTAACTTGGTTATTGGATCTGTTGTATATTTTTTTGTAAAGACTAGGTACGTTTCGGGGCCTTTCATAAAGGGCGACCACCTTTGCATTATTTCGCATTTATGTTAATTAGACCTACTGCCCTCATTTTGAAACAAAAATTCTTTCGTCGTAGCGAGGCTAGATAGGCTTGTTAGCATTAAAACGGAAGAATAGCTTATTTGTCCGCCATAGGTCCATTGCTGGTGCGAGAACCATATCAACGAGCGGTGAAGCCGTGCGGAAAATGGGTAAGGGCGCTGACTCCTGCTACACTGCTACACTGGCTGTAGGTTAGAAAACTGTAATTATTGGTTATTACGTTTCCATCCGTACAAAAAGTTATCGAATCGTATCCTACCACATAGGAAACAGAGCACGTAATGGCGACGAGGCGCTCCGAACGCGTGAATTATAAAGCCTTCTCATATTGTTGATCTTTACAATGCTGTTTCCTGCCTCGTGCAACGCTTCATCGTCTCGTGCAATACTGTAAATTTTTTCGTCTCTTCGTGACTTAAACTCTCTATACCGTTTTAAATGATAGAGGGGGTACTTGCCTAGTGGACAAATGGTAAAAAAATAGACGCTTGCCCGAATCTGTCAATGCTAGCACTGGTCAGCTTACCGCGCTTAAATTCAAAACGGAGTCTATCGATGGCTTTATAATAATGATGATGATGATGATGATGATGATGATGATGATGATGATAAAAGTTTTATTCACAAATCCATAGCAAAGTGAAAAGGAGATAAAGGAGGTTATCCCTATCCAGTTTATCTCCTCATAATGCATGATGTCTCGCAATACCAACAACAACAACTCGCAATACCAACAACAACGTCTACAGAGGGTTCTAAATGCAGCTGCTCGGTTGATATGCCGTTTACCAAAGTACTATCACATATCACCAGTGCTTAAAGACCTTCACTGCATGGCTACCGATAAAATATCGAGTTATCTTTAAGATCACTCTGCTAGTTTTCAAAGTTCTTCATGGCCTAGCACCCTCATATTTGGAAAATCTGATACGAGTGAAGCCGGAAGGACGTTACCATCTCAGAAACAAAGAACAGTTGTTGGTTCCAAAAACTAAATGCAAAACATTTGGGAGACAGGGCTTTCTTCAAATCTGGACCCGTACTGTGGAACAGTTTACCTGACAATATCAGACAAATATCTAACTTACAAAAGTTTAAAAAAGAACTCAAGACATTTTTATTTAGACTTGCCTATCAATGAGCGTCAGTCATTTATATAAATATAATTATACAAAAAATGACATTTTAGATTTTACTTAGACTAATTAATATATTTTTAATTATCTACATTAGGTTTCAGATAATATAATTTTATTGTAATATAATTTTAGGTATAATTTAATTTTTTAACTTTAACCAATTTCGGTTGTAAACAGCGCCATCGAATATTTATAGTGAAGGCGCTATATAAATATATCATTATTAAACATTAATTATTTACAACTGTTTAAAGTACAAACTATAATAACTTCTTACTAACCGAGCGCGAGGGCCGATATTCCCCAGTACGGCTCGAGTTAGCTCGGTTAGTAAGTAGTTTATTATATGGCTTTTTTAAAAATACCTTTGTTTTTGCAAGCCCGTAATCGGCCCGTGGGCATTACGGGAGAATAATGCCCTACAATTCAGTCACAATTAGCCAATCAGAGCGCGCGTTATATCGGCTACAAACACAAGCCATATAATAAAAATATATATTACATCGCACGATAAATGAACTGAGTGTTCACTAGAAAGATTTGCTAGATGACATCTCAGTCTGTTCTTAAAAGTGTACAAATTTTCCGCCTCAGCAATTTCCTTTGGCAGACCACTTATCGATTATGCGTATAAAAAAAAGAATGTTTAAAAAGTTGCGGATGCAAACTTCAGTTTAAAAAGGTGATTAGCTCTTAAAGGCCGAAAATCGTGTGCAAACGTAAAAAATGCTGAGGGGTCTAGTCCATTAAGTCTATTTATTGTCTTATAACACTCGATAATAATAATCTTCTTATTTCAAGTGTTGGCCATTTAAGGAGCATTAGACGTTTTTCGTAGGGCATGTCTTGCCCAATATTTCCAAGGGCACATTTAGATGCCCTACGTTGTACTTCCTCCAAGGTGTTTGAGTCTTTTTTAAGGTGCGGACACCAAACTGGAGAGCAGTACTCTAGTATCGGACGTACTAGGCTCTTAAAGGTTTCGAAAACAACTCAGGATTTTTAGGACCCACCTTTCGTCTTATGAATCCAAGCACACTGTTTGCCTTATTTGCGCATTTGTTGGCTTGTGGACTCCATGACAGGTTCGAAGTAATGTAGATTCCGAGATCCTTAACTTCAGACACAGCTTTCAACTGGTTACCACATAGATGATATTGAGGACTTGAGTAATCATTATTTTTAGAAAGACGAATTGCTTTGCATTTATCAGTGCTAAATTTGAGCTGCCGGTCATTGCTCCAAGATTCCAGGCGAGTAAGATCTTTCTGTAGCTCTTCTACGTCTTCCTTAGTATCCCTGATCAAGTGTTGGCCATTTAAGGAGCATTAGACGTTTTTCGTAGGGCATGTCTTGCCCAATATTTCCAAGGGCACATTTAGATGCCCTACGTTGTACTTCCTCCAAGGTGTTTGAGTCTTTTTTAAGGTGCGGACACCAAACTGGAGAGCAGTACTCTAGTATCGGACGTGCTAGGCTCTTAAAGGTTTCGAAAACAACTCAGGATTTTTAGGACCCACCGTTCGTCTTATGAATCCGAGCACACTGTTTGCCTTATTTGCGCATTTGTTGGCTTGTGTACTCCATGACAGGTTCGAAGTAATGTAGATTCCGAGATCCTTAACTTCAGACACAGCTTTCAACTGGTTACCACATAGATGATATTGAGGACTTGAGTAATCATTATTTTTAGAAAGACGAATTGCTTTGCATTTATCAGTGCTAAATTTCAGCTGCCAGTCATTGCTCCAAGATTCCAGGCGAGCAAGATCTTTCTGTAGCTCTTCTACATCTTCCTTAGTATCCCTGATCTGCAAAGAGTTTTGTGCTTGACATAATATTTCTTGAAATGTCATTAATATAAATGAGAAATAAAATAGGTCCCAACACGGTTCCTTAGGGTACACCAGACAAAACGGAAGTCTAAGATGAGTGATGTCCCCGCAGAACGACGCGCTGGTATCGATTGTTGAGAAAGCATCTAAGCCAAGAATGGACCTTGGATACCATATGCGCGCATCTTTGTATGGCACCGCGTCAAATGCTTTTGAAAGGTCTAAAAAGATAACATCAGTTGTCAAGCTTTTGTTTCTCTCGCGGGCCCAATCGTGAAACTAAGATAATAAATGACAAAGACAAGATATCCCTTTCAAGAAGCCAAATTGCTCCGGAATAAAGACCTCGTTTGTAACCCAAAACTGAACAAGCTGCTGTCTTACTATCGTTTCACACACTTTGCACACCACCGATGTTAGTGAGACAGGGCGATAGTTCTTTCGATCGTTTTTAGCACCTTTCTTATGCAAAGGAACGTACAGCCTCTAGACAGAGTTCTTTCTTAGAAGATGCACTGTGTGGAAGGCTTTTGAGTGGACTGTAATCAGGGCCCTGTCTCAACTTCTCCTAACCGTGGTAGATCTGGATACGTTCGCCTCATGGGCTATTGACCCGTAGCCCTTGCGGGCTACGGGCGGATTCCAAAGCGACTCAAATTTCTGGCCCTAGGCGCGGGACATTCCTATTTCCACGCTGAATGAAAACAGATTCCTTTGTATCACGAAAAACCAATATTTTTTCGTGATTGGCAACCCAAAGATTCGGATTAATATCGAAATGTTAAATATAGCTTTTCCAATCAATGATCCGGTATTAAAAAAAATTGGTTTTATCAACGGAGTTGATAATGTAAATTGGCCACCGTACAGAGATTCTAAAGGCTGACGTTTCGAGCGTTAGCCCTTCGTCAGAGCGATTCCAACACGAATCCAAGGGCTTACGCTCGAAACGTCAGCTTTTAGAATCTCTGTACGGTGGCCAATTTACATTATCCACTCCGTTGATAAAACCAAATTTTTGTATACTACTTCCCCACCGACGCAGCACCACAGTTTCTTTAGAAACTACCCCCTTCATTCAATGATCCGGTATTATTCGAGGGACGTTAAAAATCTACTTCGTAAAGGGTTTTGATTGATGTCTACTGATATTTTTGTTCTGGAGATTTCAGAGTTGTACAATTAGATGACAATGTGCTTTGTAGATAATGTGATACATATAGACTTTGACAATACATGAAATTCCCTTTAGTGAAGAGGATATGATGAACTTCCCTGAAGAGTCCTCTAAAGAAAAGAGTTGCGGGCCCTAAAAAAGTTTATAAACTTCCTCCTGAGAATACTATCCAGTGAAATAATTTGCCGACCCATTTTGTTTTACAACGGTATAATAGGCCCTGTGGAAAGAAAGCACCTTCCACCGTGTACGGTAGGATTTGAGGATTAAAATTCGGCGAGCTTTGATCACTCTCTAGGTTAGTCCGGTATTCATCTAAACACTTTGTACATATCTTTCGGTCTGGGTTCTCAGTCATGTTCTTTTAGTCTCAGTGAAATGTTTCTTTTAGACTGTTTAAGTGGGATACAAGTAAACTACCTTTCAGTTTATGCACTTCACACGCAAAATTATTTGCAACTGAAAGAATTCACATTTACATTTCGAAGCACCTAAAGCCGTCGCTAAAGCAAGCATTTAATATAGAATGGTAGTTTCCTCACGATCATGTCTCTCGGAAAGACTACTGTATTTTCACTAGCACTTAAAATCATCGTGGGGTATAGAGCAATTATCGGGTGTTCATCATTCCATTTATCCTGCTCGAAAATTTTCGTTATCATCGACAAATCGGTTATTTCTTTCCAACGAAGTAGTTATTCCGTTATTCCGCCCCACAAAATGGCATTATTCCATTATTCCAACAAAAAAATTGCTATTTTTATTCCATTTATTCCTCTTCTCCACCCGAAAGTCACGTATCATATTAAAGGGAAGATAGAAACCAGAATATTCATTTGGTTTCATGATACCGCCCAAAGCAATATCCGGATTTCTTGAGAGCAGGAAATGCGCTCATGTTTCGCATCCAATATGAAGGTCTGCTGAATCAACTAGCATATCCGACCACGAGGTAAAAGAATGTCAACATTTGTCCCAAAAAGCCCAAACAAATTATTGTTTCTTGCGAAAACAAACTTGAGGTTTTGAAAATGTCCTTAAACATGTTAAAGAAAGCAGACAACTGGAATGCTGGGCAGTGTGGTGTTAATTGCGTGTTGAAACATTTCAGGGATGGTGTTTCTATACTGAACCAATTGATCGTAATTAAAATGCATAATAAGGCATTAAACAACGCCGCATTAGAGAAAAAAGATTTTGTGTTAAAAAAATCGAGTTTCATTGCGGCTTCTGTGTTTCGGTGGTTAATGTTTTTAGCGACATGTATTCCATGTAACATCTTTGTTTCTGGCGGCAGGTTATAAATGGTGGTCAAATTGTTTTTTGCAGTGTTTAATTAATCATCTTTGTGTTTGCAACGGGTTTGATTGTCCAGGTTAAAGCCTCTGCTTGCTGCTGTCGTTTAGTTCGATGGCCCTTTTCACCCTAGCTATGATTAACTTTTGATTGTTTCTTTCGATATTTACATAGCCTTTCGGCCCGCTATAAGTCATGAATGGGAGGAGTGTCATAACTTCACGTATGAAAAATTAAGAAAGCTGAAAAGTCTTCACCCCGTTGACAGATCAAGCCTTGAAGGAAAATTTGGTCAAGAACACCTCTTTGCACACGAGACTAGCCTATATCAGTCCGAAAATAGAACAAACAATCTTTTTTAGCTCCTAGAAGTTCGTACCCGTATCATAACAATTCGTGACACTTTACGAAATTAGAAAACTTCCTTTTATCTCGCCTCTAACCGCAAGTATTGTTTGTTTTTCATTCAGTAATTATTAAAATTAGTCACAATCTGAAGCGTTCCATTGTTTCGAGCCATTGTTCCAGTTGACATCGCTGAAAAACGTTTGCCTCGATTGCGCGTGTATCAGTATTGTGAATATTTTCGTAGGGTAAAGATGTCGGAGCCGTCAATTGATACTCGGCAAGTAGGGAAACATGTTTTTCTTTTCACTAAGAAGAACGGACAGGAAGGCTCACCTACTGTTATTGCAAAGCCCGTGGACATCACACAGGAGTTGCCGAGAGAATTTCTTCGCTATTTGAGGACGTTGTTTGATATTCTTGACGAAAGTGGCAACGGTTTTGTTAGGCTAGCCGACATTGAATCGCGCTGGAAAAGCAAACAAAGTTCAAATGGACTTGGCGAAGGAGTCATTGAAAGTTTACGGAAAGTAACACCGAAAAACGGTCTGTTGAGCTTTGAACGTCTTTGTACGGGAATGAAATTGGCCTTGAAAACACAACCGCACACCCAGAACGGGTATTCCCACAGCGGTCACGGTCAGCCGACCAAATGCTCCAGTTCCCTTCCTATAAAACTGGATTCATCGGCAAAAGAGTGGACTTCCGATTCTAGCGAGGAATCATTTGCAAGCAGTGAAAGGAGAGAAAAAGTTCAAATAATAAAAAAACTCAGAGGCTGGAAGGACGACAACCCAGACAGGCGTCGTTCGCAAAGTTTTGCAAGCAATAACTTCGGTGGAAGTGAGACTAGCTCCGGAAGTAACAGTGAGTGGCTATTAATAATTTCTATCTTTGAAGGGAAAATTACACTTCTCACTTTAACTGGGAAACTATGAAAAAAATGTAAGCATTTGGTTTTGTGGTTGAGATTTTAAAAATTAAATTTTATGCTAAATTCGTTGTATTCCAACGGTTTTTTGTGTCTATTAAAACAAACCCGCGTTACAGGTGAAGGTTAATTGAAAAATCGAACAGCAGGTAATTTTAACGAAAAAGAATTTTTTAAAGCCCATTCGATTCATGCAGTGTAATCAACTTAGGTGGATAAATCGTCTTAAATCTTTAAATTTTGGCTGGTAATTACATCTTGTTGAATGGTGCATTAAAAATCATCCCTTCTCAAAACTTATTGCGCTAAAAGCAAGGATTTCTTTCCATTGGATGAGAGATAAGAAAGTACTTTGTTTTGAGAACAAGGCCTGTTTTTTTCGCTG
>NC_090884.1:41904849-41914849 GCF_036669925.1 Montipora capricornis
ATATGTAAAGTAGAACTAATCACCATCACAAAAACTTTGCACTTAGCCTCGCTTTGAAGAGGAGGCGGATATGAACTCGGAAATGGCCTATTCAGCTGGCACCAATGGGATTCGAACCCATGACCTCTGCACTGCCAATGCAATGCTCTACCAACTGAGCTATGAAGCCACCCAGTTGGGAGAGCGGGTTAGTTTGTTGGCTTCATGTGTTCCCGTAAAAGGCCTCAATGAAAGAAATGTGTATGTTTGAAATGTGGGCTACAGATGAAAGAGAGAAGTGATCCTCGCACTCATCTGGACACGTTTCCGTGTAGTGCCGTCTAAGTTAGAAAGGGTACTGCACTTGTAGAAAGCTACGAGCCTAGACCAGGGGCCCGTTTCTCAAAAGTCCCGAAACTTTACGGGGCGTTTTCGGGTGTCACAATTCCCTTTGTATCTCAAGAACGGAGAGGATTTAAGTCGTCTAACTTCACAGTTATTTTTCTTTTTGTTGCCTTGAAAACATGTTAAAAGATCGGCTTTTTAAAACAAGGGATTGGCAATTTCACAAATGGCTTTTCGGGCCCGAATAGTTTTCGGGACTTTCGAGAAACGGGTCCCAGCCCTTACTTGTTAGTGTATGCATACTAGTTTCAGTACGAGCTGCTACTTCTCAAAACGAGAAGAAAAGAACTTGGTCTGGATGAGGATTCGTTAAAGGAACACAAGTACCACATACAAGAAGTCAATGAGTGCTTGGCAAGAATAACAGAAGGAAAACCACCAGAAAAGGTACATGATTAATTAAAATACAAGATCATGATCCATGGCTGAATTTGACCCGTACATGTAAGCAACAGCCCCTCCCAAATCCAGCCGACTGTGGACAATGGTTATTAATGACGGGTTTCAAGGGGTGGGTTTCCTTGGTTTTCGCGTGACGGCATCAAAATTAAAAAATAAGGAATTATCAATCCTTTTGAGATTTTAGTTTAGTTAGTTATTAGACCAGCTGAAGAGTTATCGTTTCACAAATTTTCGGTTTGACAGGGTTTTTCGTCTTGTGATAAAGCAAGGTTGAATTTTTACGCTTTTGCGTGACAAGATATTAAAATGGCGACCGAGACTGCTGTCACGTAGGTTAAAAAAGTCACTTATCTGCTGAGATTTTGCAATTTGAAAAGTCCTTGTATGTCAATAAATACTCGTAAAGATGTTTATGAGCCCTCGGAAGACGACTTCAGGCTTTTTATAACAAAACTCGATGACATATGTTTTTGTTAGCTTCCGGCCGCCATATTTGTGCCCCTCAGAGGGACACAAACATTGCGTCTCCATACAAAGCCCTATAAATTTGAGTAAAACATTTCTTCGAATATCTCCCGCACGAAACATCGCACAGACCTGAACCTTTGCGAGACTGTTTGAATTTTCATCTTCTTTTACCACATTATATGGTTTTGATGATGGTGTGACAATGAAAACCAGCAATTGGAAAGGAAAGATTGTAAAATAGTTGTCACTCAAACGTTTTTCGTAATGAACAGCCCCTTTTATTGATACGATTTAACTTTTGCTTTAATTTTCTTGTTTTCTCTCTCGTAGGTTTCTCAAAATGGTTTCTCAGGGACAGATGATGAAAGGAGAAGACTCCGTGAGGAAGTTGAAGGATTAAAAAAGGTTTGTTATGTATAGCAGTGTATAAGGAAAGTGAAGGACTTAATAATTAACATCTGTTTAAAACATCGTCGTGAAATCCAAAACAGCATTTAAAAAAGTCTTTTCTCTTTGTTTGCAGGAGGTTTCTGACAAGAACATTAAAATCAGTCAACTGGAGAATGACAAGTCAGCTCTTATTCGTGACCTCTTCAATAACAAGGCTGTATCAGGCAAGAATGGCTTCAGTGTTACGAAGAAAGGGGACAAGAAGTTTTAAGAAACGAGACAACACTGATTGCAAGCCTTGGGAGAAACAAATGTTGGGGGCAAAATCACGTCGCCCCTCTCCTGGCAATTTCAGAGAACAGAGCCATGATGAACTCTTGGGCTGGTTAATCTACGGAGTGTTGGGCCCGTGCCATAATTAAAGATGTAATGAAGAAATTAATCATCTAATGATGGACAAAGTTTCAAACTACATGTTTAAAGGGAGCAGCTCTTATCTCCGACCGCGGGCACTTTTTGATAAGTTCTGCCACCGTGAATGTGACAAGCTGACAAAACATTAAAATAATATTAATATCAATATTTTGCTGATTAGACTCTAGACATGTAGGTTAAAATATGAGGCGTGTATCCCCTAGATAAAGCACGCAAGCGAGATTTGAGTAAAATCAATGGAATAAAGGAACAAATCGCGTAAAGAGATTACCCGGGATTTTGGGTAAAGCCTTTTGCTCAAACCGCTATCATATACAGTAACGCTAGCAGGAATGTACCTGTAATGTACCTCTGACCATGTGTTTAAACATTACGCCGTGTTTAATTTCCACTGAAAAGCTCTTCGAGTGGGAGATGTTTTTTTCGAGGGAGAAAAAAGCAGCTAAATACTGCAAAGACAAGGCTAACTCAATGAATAAAGGAAATACCATAAAAAGAGGCCGAAATTATAATCCTGCAATTTTTTTTTCATCCTGCGTTAATTCGTCCAACCTAGGAACGTGCGCCAGTACAAGAGAAAACGACGGGTTCTTTTTAGTGTTTTGTTTTAGGTCCCGATACGGCGATAGATGTCGAAATACTAACTTAGTATATAACAGCACCATTTTGTTGGATGAATGTTTCTCCATGTTTTGGGGGGTGGGACCGAAATTTCAAGATCCTGTGTCGGAGTGGTCTTACGAATCCAGAAGCAAAGATGTGCGTTCCCAATGGGCCATTTTCGAAATACCAATATTCAGCGTGAGAGGACAGACAGAGGGGGCAAAAACAGTAAAAACAAGTTGGAATGAATGTGAAGGATATTAGCATATCATCCACTTTCCTTTGTCTTTGTCTTCTAGGCCTCTCATTCAAGCTAAATTTTAATGTATCGAATGTGGTCTATTAATGGCTCCTGGTTGAAAACTCTATGCATCCCCTTGTTCCATGTATCCATTATCTGCATTACTGACTGCCTGTAGCTTGCGGAGCGAGAGGTGAAACAAACTCCCCAGTGCCCCTTCCCTGTGACTTAGGTCACCCGAGTGATGAGAAGTGACGCTTTCCAGTCGGTTCCTACCTAAACTCAGATAATTAGTACCCAGGCAAATGCATTTGTTTCGCACCCATTTGTTCGGGGTGGAAATTCTTTTTTGTCAACCAAACGAGCGTTTAACTGTCTCACCTGTAGTTGAGGCGTAACGTCTCGCAACGTTTTTGGCCGTTTCTCGGTATCTTACATTGGGCAGTGATTCGTGCATTTTGTATCGCAATGGCGTTGGAAGACACGAAAAATTAAGCAGTTTAACTGCGCCTTTATAGACCTAATCGGCTAACTCAATGTTGTACCCAATTCAAATCTCCCGGGACTAAGATTCTTTGTGTATTGTATTTGCATGATAATGTAGCATTCATATTTAAATGATATGGAAATACCTGGAACAAAACGTTTTATTCCCAAAGGGTTTGAATTGGGTACAACATTGAGTTAGCCGATTAGGTCTATTCAGGGGAAAACACTTTAACAAGGGTAGACCGTGGAGGCAAATTCCAAAATTTACAAGACCTATTTCAAATACATAAGTTATATGTTTACTACAGCGATCATTGCAAAAATCGTACCTACGCAGACCTATTGTTTAAAAAATCACAACTTCTCAATACCTAAACAAAACACAGAGCGAAACGCACCAATCGCCGTTAAACCGCGGCTGACAAGAGCGAAATTAGTCACGTCACCAATGCATTGGTGAACAGTTAGCCTAAATATGACAAGAATGGATCAAAAGATTGGTTGCAAATGAATCGACTCAAGGTTGGGTACAAATTAGCCGAATTTGGGTACGAATCATCTGAATTTGGGTGGGTACGAATCGACTGGATTCGTTTCTGCAACATGTGCAAGCGGCAGCACAGTAAATTTGGGAGACGTTTCAATGCAGGGATGTCTTTTGGAAAATCGATCTTGTTCGCATTGTTTTTAAATAAACCCAAGGAAACTATATGCCACTGGAAAGCTAATAAAATGTAGTATTTGAAAATGCCTTTAACTTTCACAATTTTCCATTTCAGAAAGCGAGCGCAGGATCTCAAAACCCTTGCGTTAACAAGGACATCCAAACAAACTGCACTATATGTTAATGTTATGGAGTGCAATCTCAACATTGTCGAACGAACATAAATTTAAACTCTTGACTTTTCTAATCCTATCAATATGATATCCTCCTTTTCTCTGCAGTTTTGACTATTTCAATGTATTGTCACAAGATAACAGTAGACTCTTTTTGTGGGAAATGTCTCTTTCTCGAAGCAGGTGACACAGCGGGTTTCGCGTTGTTTTCCAGTAGTCACGTGGGGGCATTAAATTTAGTTACCAATTATTGTCTCTTTAATTTAGAGTTGACATGAAAGGAACTTGGGAAAACGAAGTCGTTTAATGGTTGTTTTGATTCAGTACTTCGTCTTCCAAATCGGATCGTTGCAAGATTGCACGGAAATCTTCAATCCTTATCCAATTTCTGGATTACTGTTAATCAACTTTAATAATTCGAATTCGCAGCGAAATAAGTTTCCGTAATAGCCTAATTACGGAAGACCCGGTCTCTGTGGGAATGTCAGCCTCTGAAAAAGTATTGAAAATGTTGCAAGCATGATATAAATTATTCAAACGTTGTCATAGCTGCTTACGATGAAGGAGTCAATGCAGTGATTTATTTGATATGGAAAGGGCTAGACATCGGCCGTATCAAACTTGGCTGCGACACAAGGTCACGGTCTGACATCTGCTACTGTAAAGTAAACTCCCTTAGTTTCGATTCAATTTACACTTCTGGAATGTAGAGCTCGTTTCTGTTGTGAACTTCAACATTCTGTTGGCACTGTTTTTACTCCTCAAGAGGCTTGATAATTATATGTGTATGGCCAACGTGTTTACCTTACGACGAGCAACTTCCAAGTGTTTCGCTTTGATTTGCGTCTGTTTATTATCTCTACTGACCCTTTTGTTTTCAAAATGGTTATCTTCGTTTAAGTGTCCGGATGGAAAACTAGCTCATTCTGTCATCGTTGCAAGGAAATCTAATGATATTACGTCGCAAAGCCGCGTGCAAGTGGATCGTTACACGCCATTTATATTCGTTGGAGGATTTCCCCGAAGTGGAACGACATTAATGAGAGTTATGTTAGATGCTCATCCCGACATTAGATGCGGACAAGAAACCCGGGTCATTCCGCGAATTCTGCTCAATATTCCCAACATACTAAGGACAATCAGCAAAGAAGAGAATGCCCGACGATTAGAAGCTGGTGTAACAGAAGACGTGTTAGATTCGGCTGTAGCGGCTCTTATAACCGAGATCATAGCAAAACATGGGTATACCGCCCCTAGACTATGCAACAAAGATCCCCTAACCTTCAGAAATCTCACTTATTTGGCAAGGTTGTTTCCCAAATCTAAGTTTATTTTTATGGTTCGAGATGTTCGTGCAGTGCTCAACTCGATTATAGACAGAAAAATTAGAATACGGGGCGTCTATAGCCCCAGGTACTATGAAAACTACAATCCAGAAGATTTGCTGAGAGCTTGGAATGTGGCTGTAGGAGAAATGAATCGCCAGTGTGAGCAGTTGGGGAAAACGAGATGTTTGAGAATGCCATATGAACATCTGGTTTTATTTCCGACTGACAGCCTGAAAATAGTCTTGGAATTTGTTGATGTTGTTTGGAATGATGTAGTATTACATCACGAAACAAAGATAGGAAAACCTGGTGGAGTTATTCTCTCGCGGTAAGCTGAGCAGCCTTACTAGTTTTTCGTGATGATGGATTACGTAGAAAGACAATAACTTACGATCAGGCGTACTTTTCTTTAGAGTGGGCGCGAAAAGGTAAGGTCTAAAAGAAAAGTATGCCTTATCGCAGGTTAGAAAGACAGAGGATACTGACCCATGGGCGCGTTTCTCGAAAGTCCCAAGAACTTTCCGGACCCGAAAAGCCATTTGTGAAACTGCCAAACAATTGTTTTGGAAAGCCGATCTTTTAACATGTTTTCAAGCTAATTAAGAGAAACATGTCTGTGAAGTTTGACGACTTAAATTCTCTCCGTTCTTGAGATACAAAAAGAATTTTGACACCCGAAAATGCCCCGAAAAGTTTCGGGACTTTCGAGAAACGGGGCCCAGGCCCCTTGTTTGGTCTTCTCTATCCACAAGACATCTTATGAGAAGGAACGAAAAAAACGAACGAACGATTACCGCCTTCATTTAAGCTTCATTTTCTATTGTCACAGGTCCATATCTATGGTTTAAACTGACTGGCAATAGGGGAAATGTACTTCAGTAGTTCCGCTTCTTATCGTTCAAACAACTTGAAGCATTTCAATTTTCTAATATTACCTGTTCCATTCTATTTTAGAATGTGAATATGAACATTTTCTAGAAATCTAGATTCTTGTGTCTTAAATTACGATAATCATATTTTATTCATTTTATTTCATTAATATGTATTGGAAATCGTATGAACGCGAGTGCATGACCATAAATCACGAAATGCACGAGCAGGTTCATACGACTTTTTATTTATTATATTGGCCCTTTTTATACTAGAGACACATAATCCGTTCAGACGAATTATGCGTCTCTCATGTTATCCGTCTAGTGTAAAGACGGGACGAACTATATGAGACGCATAATTCGTCTAGGACGAATTTAGGCAAACATTTTTTCTGCGTCTGTTAAATTCGTCTAGTATAAAAACGGGCGCAAGACGCATAATTCGTCTGGACGAACTATCCAGTTTAGTGCGTCTTCGAAGACGCATTAAAGTAGATACTTCGTCCAGATGCATAATGCGTCCCGTACAGACGCAGAAAAAATGTTTGCCCAAGTTCGTCCCAGACGGATTATGCGTCTCTAGTATAAAAACGGCCATTCTCAACAAAATTACTCAAACGCGCTACTTTGTTGGTGCTCGTGTTCTTCCAGTTTTGGGTTTAGTTTTCTTTCAGTCGCCCATGTTTGCCAGACATTCAACCAGGTCTGTGGAGCTTTCAACGTGTTTTTGTTTTTCGCATTTTCTTTAGGTTGCTCAGCAAGGTTTTGGTTTGACAAAGCAAACCGACTGTCAGCCATTTTTTTTCACTTTTGTGTTCAAGGGTTGCGCGTCCCCGGTGTTTCCATAGCTACTTCCGTATTGTACTCTATAACCTGGATTGCACTCTATAACCTATTTATGCATTCGCCATTGGCCAATCAGAAACAAGATATTATATTCTCTTTCGCTTCGCTCAACCGAATAGAAAACATTTCTATTATATGTATAGAAGAGACAGCAATGGTCAAGTTTATTTACAAAAAACTGAGCCGGGGACACACTGGATACAGGTTACAAGCCAAGGAATATAAGAAAAAAGTCATACGCCATTTAAAACGACAATAAAAAATAGTAAGAAAAAACTGAACAGCCTCGAGTAAACTGGTCGGCGTCAAGTGGTGTGACATTCACGAGGAGTGGTATAATGTCCTAATTATCCCAATGGGAATTAATACCAAGCAACCTAATTAGACACCTAAAAGAAATACATTTTTGTTGAGTATATAATTAACAACTATTAACCGAAGTGGAGGTGGCTAGCGGTGGATATTTCCAACGCTAGCCACCTCCACTTCGGTGAATAGTTGTTTTAGTATATACTAAAACAGTGAGATAATATACAGCACAAAAAATTAATTTGGATGTTTTCTTCGGGTGCAAATCGGGACGCCATTTTTTCCCGAGTTGCTCGGAGGTAAATAGCACAGGATATTCGGAGTTTGACGAGCCAATCAGCGCGCTAGTTCAACGCTATCCACTGTTTTAGTATATACTAATAATATTTATTACTTTATTTATACCAGTGATAAACTAGAATATTTATGGACCTTAAATGAACTGGATCCCATTCATTCTTAATTTCTTGAACTAAAATGATTGTAGCAGCAAGGTCCAACGAAACAAAAAAACAGGAAGCAACGGATCCTGGTGAAGGATCTAATCAGAATGTAATTAGAAACTAACGAGAAATGAAAGGCTGATTACTGTTTGAGCAGCCTTTCACTTCTCGTTTAGTCTTCCTTGAGTTCGGTCGTTCCTTCATTCATTCATCTCCCCTTATAATACCTTACAGTATTTTTATTGTGTATAAGAATGACCAGCAGCAAATCTTGTTGGTATCAGGGACACAAGTGCTCATTCCTTTAAAGTCTCAAAAACCATTTATAAAACGGCGACCACTTGTACCAAGGTTGGTTTTATTATATCGCTGAGATAGGACGATCACTGTTTGATTGGTTGTCTTTCAGTTAGTTTCTGTAATACGGTCCGCTTATTAGATTGGTTTGTTGTTTGTTCCTATTGTGGAAGTCGAGAGATATCACGAGTGAGTAACCCAGCTTCCACGTTTTTAAGGTTTCACTGAGTTTTTTTCCCTGTTCATTTTAGGGCCCTAGCATAAAACTGAACACGACAAAATGAGCTCCGAACCGTAAAGTACGTCACGACTCCTAGTTTTAAACCTCTCTCCAATAATCCTGACCACCTTACATGCTGCTGCAGTGCATTTATCACTCCTGCTAATCATTATCTTGCCTTTTGTTCTTTACCCACTTTCAGCCTTGAAAAATCCAGCGACCAAGTTCGAGAAGCCATCAATATCAATGCATTATACAAGTGGTGTGATCATTTGCCAGCAACAGTGTTGGAACGGGTTCCCCGAATCGCTCATATAACGAAAAAACTGGGTTATGATGTTTCTATGAAATGGCCCGATTATCGTATGATGGACTCTGTTGTCACAAAAAAGCGTAAACAGTGAAAAAACTAGTTGAAAGAGAACTACATTTTCAATGACGCACATACCCATAATCGGTTAATACTTACGAACGTAAACGAAAAATGACTACAATTAATAACAAATCCGGGGCAATGTCCCTTAAGCCTAGTTTTCATATGTCAGGAAAATCCCAGATGATCGGGGATTTCGCAGGTTCCCGACCATCCCAGATTTTGCCGACTAATGAAAACGTCGGGGACGAATCGGGAAAATAGAAAGCGTTTCTATTTTCCCGACGTGTCCCAGATTTTTGCGATCGTCGGCGATCATTCCCGACATAAGAAATGGTTCTTAGCTCGTTACCAATCCTCTAAATTGCAAGTTTCAATTTTTGGCGCACTTTCTATTTTCCGCCAAAGTCACTATCGGGGGAATCTAGGACAAGCATTTGGCGATTTTCCGATATGTCGGCAAAAGCTGGGATGGTCGGGAAACTGCGAAATCCCAGATCGTTTGGGATTTTCCCGACATATGAAAACTAGGCTTTAGGTTCAATTAATTGTTTGATATTATTGTTCGTTGAGGGATGATAAAACTGTTACAATTTCGATTTCGCAACCAGTCAAAGACGGACACAATCTATATTTTTTTTTCGTTGTTCTTTTACAATACAACATGTGAGTGTAAATATTATTTATACCGTGAGCAATAAAAGAACTTGAATTTTAATGTTGGTAGCACGCGTGCACTTTTCCTCCTTTAGTATTTTAAAATTCTGATTAGTGCATAAAGGCCTGGCCAAACGCTCCCAACATTTCAACGCAACATCTTGCAACATCCTTCATTTCTACACTCTACTTTCAGTATTATATCTGGAGATACATTTATGTACGCTGACGACACTACGGTCTTCTGCATCGGTTCAACACAAGACGTAGCTTGTAATTTGCCAAACTGTGCACTTGAAGAACTGAACTGAACAAAAAACTGCTTAACTCCTCATCCTGGCAAATGCGAGGTAATGTCACTCTCCAAAGCTCGTCTTCGAAGTCCGCTGCAAGCCATTTATATCGG
>NC_090884.1:41919849-41929849 GCF_036669925.1 Montipora capricornis
GCAAGGATTGTGGTCAAAGGTGCAAGGAATTGGTGGTTATGCGCAAATGGAGGAATTAAGATGTGGGGTATGATCATCAGAGCCTGCTTTGTTTTTTCATTTCGCTCCTCTTGTCCTCAAACTATACACAATGAAAAGGCCAAGAACTTGGAATGTTGCAGGAAGCAAATCTTTTAACCACCCCTCCAATTTTCAGATATGTGCAGTACATCATTTCTGCGTTATTTGTGAAAGCGTTTCATGCACCTTTATAGAGTTTTGTATGGAGACTCCACGTGGTCTACCAATATGGCGGCCTCTAATCACGGAAAACATTTGGAGTTCACTTTCTGATGAAAGCACATACTGGTACTTCTCGCTCATGAGATAACAAAATTGTGCGAGCAAATCTCTAATGTACTTGAAAAGGCTCAAACTGCTGAGATTCATAGGGATAGACATTTTTTTCAACCAAAAAGCTTTGTATCACAGTGTTGCATAGCGTGGCAATAAGACAATAATTGTACAGTTGTATGCTTAGTTACTTGGCCTTTGAATGTAAGTTAGGCAGGAGTTGACTTTCCTTTGATAGATACCTCAGTGCTTATCTTATGTAAATTCCTATAATTAGCTTGGGAAAAACATCATTAACATAAGAAAAGCAATGAGGTTTCTATCACAGCAAGGTCAACTCCAGCCTCACTTTCATTCAAAGGCCAGGTAACTAAGCACACAACTGTAAAAATAAATTAATGGTCTATTCAGAAATTCAAAATTGTCTTCTTTCTCAAATCCCATAATACACCTTGTTTACCCCCCAAAATATTGCATAATAATTGTTTTCGATTTCTTTTGGGAAACGAAGATGTCCCAAGAGAAGTCCAGAAGGGAGGTCGAGTTTGGGGGTCTACTTTTTGTACCGTCCTTGCTCAAGATGCATTAAAATCTCTCTTCAATTAATATTCCATGCTCGAACCATCATTAAATTACCGCGAGTATAATTGAACATCTCCCTTCTTCTCGTCAGCATTTCTACCATTTAGGTAAACTAGTTATAATATTAAATATTGTCTTTATCCAAGGAGACTATAGTAAGAGTATAACCAGTTTATCTGCGAGAAATAATTTTCTGCCTACGATGGAAAAACAAAAGCACAGATTGGACTTTGAGGTCTTTTGAAACTCGCATTCAATCCTTCGATCTCAAGCATGAAAAGTCTTCTCCGGAGTAAATTTTTGTTGCACAGTAAGGTTTAGAGCATTTATAGCCCTAGCGTGATGATGTCTGACTAGCTAATTTCACCACCAAACCTTGTATTGGAAAATCAAACTTGTAAATGCACCAAAATTGAAAGCTAACCGTTTTAAAATGGGTGTTAAACTTAAATACTTGTAGATCAGCGCTATTCGGAACGGTTGCTTTGAATTAAATGCTGTTGATCAGTGCTATACGAAATACTTGAAAACGGTGCATGGGAATACTCTAATCTGTATCCATCGTAGAAGGGCGCTGTGAAAGGGTACCCATCCCCAATCTCCATGCGGCTTCGCCGCTCTTTTGCCTCTCACGTCAACAATACCGCTGGCTACTCGCCGTCAAAACCAAAATAAACTAAGAACAGGGCCGGATCTAGGGGGAGTGTGCAGGGTGTTCGCACCCTTCCCCTGGCATGACCAGCGGCTTTCTTATACAACTTGTTTTCTGCAAACAAAAAAACGTATGGAGGAAAGCGAGAGTAGAAACTACCTTGCTTTAAGGCAGGTTCACTCGCAAGACGCAAGCATAAGCACAACCAACATAGACGCAGACGCAGTAGCCTATTGATAATTGGTAGCTTATGCTTATGCCTGCGTCGTAAGTGTACACCAGCGTATATATAGACGGATAGGTTTATTTTGGCAAACAAAGGTCTCGCAACAGTGGCGAACAGAGAACTACTTCAACTGTTAGAAAATATGCGTACGTACATTTCGATACATATCATGACACTAAATAGAAACTAAAATGAACCTAAATGTTAACTAGGAATTCTGCCGGATGCGAAAAACCAAAAACCCCAGCGGGATAAAATGGAAGCGTATTACCTGAACCGAGGCAGCGCTAATAACCCCTAAGGTTAAGGAGTATCTCAATTAATTATGTGGCCGGGGAACAGGAGAAAGAAACTCGCTCTTTTCACCACAAGTTTTATTGTCTCGAAACGATAAAAAACTTCCACTTACAACTAGAGGTGGTTAGGTTAGGGTCAGGGTCGCTGGTTCGAGGCCTAGCGCTGTCGTGGTGTTGTTTCCCTGGACAAGAAGCTTTACTCCAAAATGTATATCTCCACCCAGGTGTATAAATGAGTACCGGAAACACTTTCTTCTGGGGGTAGCCCTGCAATGGACCAGCATCCTGTCCAGGGGGGGGAGTAACGATACTCTCAGTCGCTTCATGCTACGAATAAAAACTCCGGTCGCGTGGGCCACTTGGCCTGAGAACGACTTTAATCTCGTCTGGCAAAGTGAAAGACCACAAAACGGGACGGTAACTCTCATTGGCTGAAGCCAATATGCGGCTGAGCACATTTTAAAATTAGCGCACTTTATCACAGGCCGACACCTTCACTAATTAATTTATTTATTCCGGCTTCATCACATTTACATAATTCATCATTTAAGCAAATCACCTATAATTGCAGGTCAGTTTCCGACAATGCCACTCAGACTCAAGAAAGATAATTAGACTTCGGAATTTTACCAGTAGTTGATTGGCTAAGCACGTGCTAAACTAAACCTTTACAGATGGCATGTTACCCGTCATTCACCCAATTCAACCCAGGCCCTTCTGTTTTGTGTGTCGTTGAAATATAAATTTCTGTCTCATTCGCACAATCAAACGCCAGAAATTACATTTTATATTTTTAAAGCTCCTAAAGGACTGTTACAGTTACATTCCTGTGTCTTTTTGCTTCGAATTCGAGGATAAAATTTAAAACTATGTGTCTTAAATTTTCCTAGTTGGGGCACTTCCTTTTTTAATCATTAATAGTGATTTCTTTGTTTGATAAAGTTTCGGCGACCGTTAAACGTCTGTATTTTGCACCAATGGCTGATCTTCTTGTTTCTTTCTTTGAAAATCCGGTGAGATGCTGCAGTAGTCGCCAGTCTCCTCACTGTTATCGTGAGAAGCAATGAGTGGAGTGATCAGATAATAACCCAGACCGCGACCAATCACAACAGCCAAAAAGAACCACGTGTTGTAAGTCATAGCGACCAGCATGAGGAAGTTGGCCAAACAAAGTTCTGTTACAAATAGACACGTGTTTGAACATTGCTTCACCATGCCTACCCTGGAGAGAGAAGTAAGCAGCAGACGATTGCATTGTTTTCTACTCGCTCGATTCCCTGTGGATATACTTTTTCATATTCATAAATCAGGACAATCAAATAGCCACTATTTGGTCAAGGAACGCACCATAAAAAGATTTGCTTCGCTAGATGCTTTTGTCTGAATTCATTGAAGTATGACTGATGATCCAAGATGGGGAAACCGACATGATGTTGGGAATTGCCTCCAATGTTAAATAATTTAGTTTTACGTTTAACTTGATCCAATTGACTCCTGATTGAATCTATTGAAATCGGGAGTGAACTCGATGGGTTCGAATCCCAGGGTAGTTAACACAGAGAATTGTTTGCGTTAACGGTTGATTGACATATAACCTACATGTTTCTAGGCTAAAGAGCTAGTTAAAACTGAGCCTAGGGCCCAAACTCATGACGTCACAGCAGCCATTTTGTTGTCACAGACCATATCAGTATCCTGAAACTTTCAGAGCTTACGGTAAGCTCTATTCGAGTTCTCACATGACGTCACGGCCGCCATGTTCGTATCCCCAAAGAAAGAAATCCAGGAATTGAACTCTCTTAATATGCAAACGTTTTCTTTTGTTTTTGTTGAAAAACATGGCCGTTGACCACATGAATGCAAACAGGAGCTCAACTAGGGGAGCGTCTATCTCTACCTAATTCCTTGAGTCAACCCTTTCCCGAGTTACGTTATTTTTAAGAAAAGGTTTTTTTGCGCGAAAAGTAACATATTTCGGTTGAGGTTGAGATAGCTTTGCTTTGATTGGCTTTTACAATAGTGGGCGTGCTAAATCTTTCAAAGGAAGCTTTCTATAAATAAATCTATTCAGGATAGGGTTGACTCCACGTATGGAAGATAGAAGCTCTTCTTGATGAGCTCCTGGCGCAAACCAAAAGTACTCTTGTGCAAACCAACGAGACTTGTGGCAACCGATCACACGGGCGGATAAGGTGTTTTAAAAAGTTTGACTTAGATGCCAGGATCATAAGTATCGCCCCAAATCAAACTATAGAACAAGGCGAACACACTCCAGTACCAACCCCGAGGGCTGGTCACTGTCTTGCGCATGCGCAGAGCCACATCACGCGGAAGTGCAGCGATGGCTGTTATTACAGTTGAACCCACGTTTCAGCGGTGTTCATCTCAGAACGCGCGGGAGCGAGGCTTTCGGGTCAACATTCGATCAGATCAAAGAGAAGAGTAAAGAGATTTAGCTGAAGCTGCCCTCGATAGGTTCGCACATTTGGGGTTTTTACTTCGGTTAACACATCCATATGCTATACAGTGACTTGTCATTCTTTCCACGATAAGCTTAGGCCAGACAAACTTCACAGTAATCAAAAAAAAAAAAAAGCGAAGGAAACAGTCAAAAATCAAAAACAAGGAAATCACACAATTTTTCGATAAAAAATTGATGTTTTGACCCGAAAGCCTCGTTTTTGCCCCTTCTGAACCTAACACTGCTTAGACGAGGGCTCAACTGTAAGAACACAGGTGTTTCAGCCTAATAAGGCCTCTTCAACATGGCATAGCCGTTGAGTCCGGCACGACTCCAACGAATGTGTTAAGACGGTCTTTCTTACATCTTAATAGTATGCTTAGCAGGTAACTGCAATGTGCAAGTTTCCTTTGGAGTACATTTCACAAGATAAACGGAAATTAATGCCGCCCCAAATCAGGAACCCATGACCCGGAGCCTACAACTCTACTGTGTTCGTGTAACGGCGTTTTCACAGACCGATTTATTTTCAGATTGAATTGCCCGCGAATGAGCCCGATGACCAATTACAAGAAATTAAGCTGACGTCATAGCGTCACCGAACCGGAACTGCCTTTGTTTTTTGACCTAATTCGCGGGAAGGGCTAGTCTAAAAATAAACCTACTTGTGAAAACGCCGTTTCACAGACGCTGTATGGAAGCTGCACGCTCCAGATGGGATCCTGACCAAATAAAGTAATAATGCAGGCCGTAAACAACTTGGACCTGCCCTTTTTACATTACCTCATACAATTAGCAAGTGTTTGTTTGGGAAAAGATTCTCTCCATTGGCTGTTGTTGTGGTGTAATCTTAAAGTCACATTCAGCGCTTTAACAGACTCGTACAGAACCGCTAGTGCAAGCACAGCCACGAATGACCCACTGACACCTGGTAATCAAGATATAGACCGTATCATGCTTCTTGAATCTTCTAACCAGATGGGAAATTATAAATCTATTACTATTAGAAATTGCAAGCGTTCAAGCAAATAGAAGGCGAGTACCTAGGACCACGCCCGAGTAGGCTCTCTCTCTGCGGCGGTAGTTTCTCTCCAGTCCCTCAGAGAGCCTGCTCTTACGCGCGAACTGAAAAACAAATAGGGAGCTTAAGCACGCGCGTTTTTGAGACGCGGACGGCAACCGGAAGAGAACATTTTGCGTGCCAGGGCAGCGGTGTGTCCTAGAGTTTTATATTAATTATCTCTAATGGAGAAAAATTACTTGGCAATATAAATTTCGTTGTGTGAAGGCAAGTTAAAAAAGAAAACGGCTCACTTCCGGTTGTCGTCCGCGAATCAAAAACGCGTTTGCTTAATGATGTGGCGGATCCCGACTGAAAAGGGACTTCTTTCCGTTTTCACACATATCCCGATTTTTAAACCAGCCGTTTCTTGAGCACTTCTTGTCGTTAACGAAAACTTAAACTTGAAACAAAAAGAACAAAGCACGCAAATTGAACAATGATGAAGATGAAATTAAATGGCACATGATTTTCGCGTGAATAGGCTAGTTTCGAATTGTGCAGCAACAAAAGAACAGAGTCGAGGTTCAGGGGAATAAATAGCATTTTGTATTGTTCAGAACAAAGGAAAATGCAAATTATTCCCCTGAACCTCGACTCAGTTCTTTTGTGGCTGCACAATTCGAAACTAGCCTATTTGGAACACTGCATCAAGAGGAGGATTGACCTTAGTGTTTAACAATTTCAGATAAACAGACAAGTTATCAGGACCAAGATAGGGTGCTATGTCTAGTTAATATTTTGATTTTACAGATGTCATTTCCGGGCGGAAACGAGTATTTCTATTTGTATTTAAATTCCACACGACACAACCGCCCCACTGCGTTTTCTCATTCCTTTTTTGGGAGCGCACACTCTGCCATCCGCCAGAAGGAGGTCAGGTCGGAACCTCATCGGGCCACGAAAGCCGATGGTATCCGATGTCGACTTCGAGATGACGTTAAAATTTGAATTCCAGTAGTCTGTTCCAGGCTCCGAGATAGTAGGAAAAGCACAAATATGAGAAAACGAGTGTGACTAGTTTACGCGTCCCCTTTCTGCTCGTGCCGACCCAACTATCCGAGACCCTGGAACAGACTAGATTTTCTTCGTTTAAAGCTAAGCAAGCAAGGGATTTGGTAGTACAGGTAAGATGTTTTCTCGGTTTCAAGAATTTTTGGGCTGCCGCATTTTGATAAACTTCTTGTTGTAAGTCGTAGATTCTATTTTGCGAGGGAAACGGCAATTCTAAGCAAACTAATTTTTCACTTAATTAAGAGAACACGAAGAACAAAATCCGACTAAATACACCAAACTAAAAGGAAATAATATAAAAAAGAATTCTTAGATTTTAATTCAAACTGAATGGAGCATTTTTGAAATAATTTTGATTTAATAGTAGGTATGGGGATGGTAACCTCGCATGCAGTCGTTTAGGGAAGCAGTTGAACTTCTCTGAAGAGAGAGAGAGAATAAGGGTACACTAAAGTACATTAAATGATTGATGTGACAACTCTCTCCGAGTCATTTGAATCTCTGTCAATGATTTTTATTTTCACAGATATCACAGCCAGGAAACACAAAGTGTTATGGGAGGATAGTAGCCTGTGTTTTGACCACTTGCCACTTATTGCGGTAAATCACAAAGTGTATGATTGCCAACACGGTGTTGATAGACACATGAATGCAAAGAAAAGGAAATCAAGCCGTAGGGTTATTTTATGAAAACATTATCATGATGTCAAACTTCTGCTGTTTAATGGTTATCATCATCATCATCATAATTGTTACTGTCACTATCGTTATCATTCTCGATATCGTTATTGTTATTATTATTAATTGTAGATAATGTAGTTGTCATGGTTATTATGTACCTTTTTCCAATTTTTTCTTGTTGAAGAACGGTGACCACACCTATCGGAAGAACGGTTCTGGGAAGCTTCTTCAGGAGTCTAGAAAACTAAATTGTCCCGTGCAGGTGCACATGAGGGAAATTATCCAATTTCCTCAGTACAAGGTAAAACGCTTAATGCAACTGGAGAGCATTTATAATGGCGATTATAACCGGAATGGGTCTATCATAAGGGACTTTTTGTGCTGCTTCTTAGAGCGCTGAAAAGACAGTATGGCATTGCAAAAGCCAACCAAAAAAATCCGCGGAAATCCATGGAAGATGGCACAGGAAAAAGTGAAAGATTGATCCAAGTAAATTTACCGTGCGTTGATGAACACATCATGCACCCTACTGGAGATGTAAGTTCACGTGGTTTCTCGTGTATTAACTGGTGCTTCGTTCTGCTGTACGTAGTTCTGTCTTGATAACGTTCCCATGACCTGGTTCCATAATATTCACTTTTTTTGCAATCCATAATGTCAGTGTTCGTAACTTCTGAAATACTGAAGGTGGGCCAACCAGTAAAGTCAACCACTGAATGGCCGGGACCGTAGTTTTTGTTCCGAATTTTCCCGTTTTTGTGCCCTCTTCACATTAAAATAGGCGAGCTTAAGTCAGAAAAGCTGGTTTTGAAAAAGTTAACCGCCTGAAATTGAATTCAACAGTCTGTCACAGTCTGTTATTCTTCATTGTTCTCCTGTAGGCTGGTCGTCTTTATCAGCGTATAGACGAGCAGCTTGTTACCAAAATTCAAGATCTTGTATGTGCAGGTGCAAGATCAGAAAAAGAAATTCGTCGGCACCTCAACCTTTATGTCCAGCGCGAATTGTATCGTGGACAAATGGCACCTCAGTTAACAAATCGACAGTTTTTCCCTTCAAAGGCAACTATATGAAATCATATTTACAAATCTGTAACCAAAGACAGGTTTTCAAAAATTGACCAAGAAGATCTTCTTAAGAAAGTGGAACTTTGGAAGGAGGCCCCACCCGATGATTCATTCAAATTTCATCTTTATGCAACTTATGCCATTGAGGAAGAAAGCCCGCGACGTACAGACGACGATAGAGATGGCCAGAGCGACAGCGAAGATGATGAGCAGATCGTAAGAACATCTACAAAGCGGCTCCTCTTTGTACATCAAACAAGAGATCAGAAACGATTGCTAGAGCGATATGGAAACGAGATCTGTATGCTGGACGCTGCCTACAAGACCACGCGGTATGACCTCCCTCTTTTCTTCGTTGTTGTCAAGATCAACGTCGATTGTCAAATGGTTGGTCCCTTCGTTGTCCAAAGTGAAACGGCGGACGCTATATTTGAAGCGCTGATGGTCCTGATGGTCATGGAATCCTAAGTGGAAACCTCCCTGTTTTATGGATGACTACTCAGAGGAAGAATGTCTGCCCTTAAAAGGTTATATCCAGGTTTGTAATTAGGAATTAATGGTTCCTCTCCTACCTGTGAGATATTAATGAACTTCCAATCAATGCGACTTCAAGTTGAGTCAGAATGGTATGCAGATATAGAGACTATTTAAAGCACGTTTCCTGGAACTAATCGTTGCTTCTTTGTTTTGCAGACGTTCAAATCTTTACATGTGAATTCCACCGTGAACAGGCATGGGAAAGATGGCTCACAAGAGCAAGCAATGGCTTGACGGTTGACAAGCATAACGTACTTGCCAAACTACGAAGTGCAGCAAGAGCAAGAACAGAAAAACAGTACATGGACAAATTGGGAGAACTAAAAGACAGCGAAGAGTGGAAATCTAGTTCTAATTTACAGAACTACATAACAAAAACGTGGCTTCCGCAGTATAAGGTAATTTACATAAACCTTACTAAGCTTATCGCGATAGACTTTAATCAAGCTCTAATTTTGAAAGTGTATGTTAACGTTTGGACATTCCGTAAAGACCGGTTCCTCACAACAATCAACACCAACAATGGAATGGAGAGACAAAACAAGGCTTTTAAGTACGATTACTTGGAGAGTCACAAGCATGCAACGCTGAGCGGGATGTTGACTGTTCTCGTTGAAGAGTTTCTTCCTGATAAGTATCTGAGGCGTGTTCTAATCAAATAACCTATTAACAGGGAAAGTACTGCCAGAGTTAAAAAAATCAGTTTGAACTCAAAAATAGAAATCTATGAGTGTTGATATCCTTAAGTTACAAGTCGAGCTTAATTTCATTAAATGTTGAAGATTAACAGTGTAACGATGAAGCCATGATTGCTTTAATCTCCCCACCCTTCTAATTTTGTCACCCACCTTTTTTCCAGGTTCGTGGAATTAAACACGAATCTGCAAGCATCCTTTCGACGCTATAATCCCAACATCTCTCCCTATTTGAGAGAGAGGCCGTACCATATCATTAAGCACTGCTTGGAAAGACATGCTCTTGCAGAGTCAATTCCAAGCAGTCATGTTGAAGTAATCGACATAGCTAATGGGGCGTTCGTGGTCAGAAGTCAGAGTGATACAGACGATAAAAGAAATTATCGAGTGCAGTTC
>NC_090884.1:41934849-41937349 GCF_036669925.1 Montipora capricornis
CTTGTTCGTAACTTCCCAACAGCTCACGTTACCAGAGGCCTGCATTCTCGAGGGGAGATGCCGCTTTACAAAACAGGAAAACTCTTTACCTGTGTGAACTTTGTTCCCTTGTATGAGTGCAACGGTTTTAACTTGTATATTGATAAGCTGCATGTCCCCCAGTTCTGGATCTCTTACATATTCAAGACTAACGTATTGTTATCTTTTCAGTATATCAATAACTTCCGCATATCGACTAGTTCCTTGTTCCGTGGGATGCCATAGGCATAGCACGATGTAAATCCGGGTGATTTCTTTTTTTTCCCTCGTGAGTTTTTTTCATTGTAGTCACAAATCTGCGGTGTATTTTGTCTCCCAACCTGTGAGTTGAACTCGGGCTCTCTCGCATGAAAAACACATTCGTTACTGTTGCGCCACAGTGACAATCAATGAATACTAATGACTTTTACAGTGTTCTGGTCTTGGTGACTTGGTCTTGGTGATATTTCGTGGTGGCAAATAGGCCCACAGCGCTTACATAAACTACAAAAATAAACAAGTCTGTTGGAAGCGTTCTTGAATTTCAACAAATGAGCCCAAAAATCGGCAAGAATTTGTGACTCTGATGAATAACAAAGCAGCTTCTATTTCCAAAACGATGGAATTACCTGGTGATAAATAACCTCGTCTAGGAGAGTTAATTTTTGACTTTGCAGAAACAATGGTCAACCTCTATCTAGAGTTAGACAATTGCGATCTGTGAGTTGAATTCGCACATTTCTTGTCGAACTTTATAACAGTTGAAAGAAAAAAAAAAATAACAAGAACAAAAACCCCGTGTCTTGCCGTCATTTTGTCACAGATGTATCCTTTGTTTCTTGAGTTGGTAGTAACACGCAAGGTAACTTGATGGGCACAGGCGGCCACTGAAATCGATGGTATTTTCGATTTTGCAATTTATTTGTGCAGCCAGAAGTACAAAATCTGCACCTTGCTTAGTTCGCATTTTTGAGCGTTAAAATAGAATTTTTGGTGCTATGTTTCTGACACAGCAAGTCGTATATTGTGAGGTCTCCCATACAGATACTAACCCCGCCGGATAGTGAATAACTTCAATGACTTTTGCCGTGGTAGGCTGTCAGATACGCAAGATACACGCTTTAACGTTCTATGAAAAAGAAGTTGAAGAAAACTTCATCTGTGCCTTGAAGCCAATATTTCTCGATTCCCTTATATTTTCTTCAATCTTTCTGGGTTTAGTATTTTATTAGTAACTACATGTCTTCTCATGGGGCTATTTACCTAAGACATCTACCAAAGCCCTATAATGATTTACGATACCAAAACAATATTTTGTACTATCAGCAAAAATCTCCCCTAGTGTCTTTCGTTGATGGTAATTTTTTATATTCGCGGTATAGAATTTATGTTATTTTCGTGTCACAAAATTTTGTTGCTGATGGCAAAATATTTTATTCTTGATCGACACTTCCTGAAAACTTCCTTCTGCTCTTCTTAAAAACTGTGTATCAATATTTATTTACTTTTGATTTCTAGGAGGGGGGGTTCCAAATTGGTTCCAACGAAAACGGTTGGTCTAAAAATACAAGACTTTGGCGTTTACGCTATGTAAACATAAGACGCCTTGGTTTCCATTGAGCGAACGTGTTTATCGCTTCCTCGATATTTATCTCTCGGTGGTAATTGATGCTCATCAACGCCAGCCCAGCCTCTCGCTCGCTTGACATGGTCGACCTCAGGTATGTTTTTAACCTTCTTAGTGTACTGAATGAGCGTTCACATTCAGCTGACGTTATCGGCAACGTGCACAACATGCAGATCAAGGTGTGGATGTTAGGAAAGAACTCTCGATCGCATACACCTTATTCCAAAATGGCAGCCATTTTAGTATTCTTTTGTTTCATTGTAAACTGGCCCTTTTGGCCTCGCTTTCAAACGTAGAATTCAAAAGAATATTTAACCTTGAACGAGGCCAACAGGGCCACTTGTAATCAAACAAAAGAATACTAAAATGGGGGCCATTTGGAGTAAGGTGTATGCTGCGAGTGTCTGAACTGCACTGGTGGGGAGGTCGGCATCCTCAGTGCTGCACCACTTTCTCTTCCATCGCAGGAGCTCAATATCAACCACATGAGGGGAAGGAAGGTCGTTCTCATAAAACTCCAGCGCTACTTCAATGTCAGGATTTCTGTCTCATGTCTCCGAAAATGCAAGTGAAACGCAAATAGATAACACAATGACGTTCACTGTACTTATTGTAAGCATAGAACAAAACGAAGAATTTCAGGAATCGAGAGTCCGTTACACTCTTGCTGGGATAAAAATCACTGTTAAAAATAGGAGAGGGTGGGGGATTCCTTGGCTCGAGAGGGGGGTTCCGGAACCCCTGGAACCCTCCCCTGGCTACGCCCCTGGTTAAAATAGAACTTTCGGTGCTATGTTTCTGACACTACAAGTTGTATATTTTGAGGTCTCTCATCCAGATGCTAACCCCGCCGGA